>NC_091333.1:29393332-29637214 GCF_038502225.1 Cherax quadricarinatus | reverse complement strand
CAGGTGAAGAATGCTGCATCTGATGATGTACCGAGTGGGGTTATAGAGTCTAAAAACTTGGGTAGCTTGGAAAGGAGATTGGATAAGTTTGTGAGCAGACCTTCTACAGTGTTCTTATGTGGGATAGCGATGAAGAAGTTTCTTGGCAAGTGGTTCAGCTATGTTATAGAAGCCACTATTCTGGTTGAAGTTGTCGGATGTAGAAATAAGTGATGATTCCAGGATTCTTCGGTATTGAGTGTTGTCTTCTGTGGCGATAAGTCTTGAGTTTCTGTAGTTTATCAAGTGGTTGTGTGAATTACGGTGTTGTACGCAGGCATTCCTTGTGTCGTCAGACCTGCTTGCGTATTGGTGTTCTGAAATACGTGTTTGGAGGTCCCTTGATGTTTCGCCCACGTATAACTTGTTGCAGTCATTACAAGGGATTATGTATACCCCTGCAGAGGATGGAGGCTTGTCCTGCCTACTACTGGTGATGTCCTTGATGGTCGTGGTTGTGGAGGTAGATACTTGGAATGATGTTTTGGCAAAGATGTTGGAAACATGTTTGGCAATGGAGTTGGTGGGAAGGACTATGTATCTCTTCTCGGCAGTGTCTTCTCTGGGTGTGTTGAAGATGTTTAATGCTCGCCGTCTGCAGTCTCTGATGAAGTGACGAGGATAGTGGGGTTTAGAAAATATTTGTTCAATTATAGTGCATTCTTCCTCAAGGAACTCGTTGCTGCAGATTCTGAGTGCACGTAGGAAGAAGCCTATAATTACACCACGTTTGGTTTTGGTGTCGTGGTGAGAGTAGAAGTGGAGAAGATCGTTTTGGTTGGTGGGTTTTCGATAGACTTTAAAACGAAGTTCGTGGTCAGCTTTGCAGAGCAGGACATCAAGGAAAGGAAGAGTGTTGTCGACTTCTTCTTCAAGTGTGAACTGGATTGAAGGCTCGACCTGGTTGAGCTTGTCTTGGAGAGCTTGTGTT
This sequence comes from Cherax quadricarinatus, assembly GCF_038502225.1. Taxonomy (NCBI): domain Eukaryota; kingdom Metazoa; phylum Arthropoda; class Malacostraca; order Decapoda; family Parastacidae; genus Cherax; species Cherax quadricarinatus. The sequence continues at coordinate 29,636,244 of NC_091333.1, read as the reverse complement.
TATATTGCCATTGTGTCGGTATTTTATACCATTTATTTCCACTACTACTGCTACTACGACTATCACTTCATTACTACTACTACTACTACTGCTACTACGACTATCACTTCATTACTACTACTACTACTGCTACTACGACTATCACTTCATTACTACTACTACTGCTACTACGACTATCACTTCATTACTACTACTACTGCTACTACGACTATCACTTCATTACTACTACTACTGCTACTACGACTATCACTTCATTACTACTACTACTGCTACTACGACTATCACTTCATTACTACTACTACTGCTACTACGACTATCACTTCATTACTACTACTACTGCTACTACGACTATCACTTCATAACTGCTACTACTGCTACTACGACTATCACTTCATTACTACTACTACTGCTACTACGACTATCACTTCATTACTACTACTACTGCTACTACGACTATCACTTCATTACTACTACTACTGCTACTACGACTATCACTTCATTACTACTACTACTACTACTATCATCTCCCTTCACTCCTCTTTCTATGTCTTGTTGTACTAAAACTTCTCCCCTATCTACTACCACTTATTCTACTACCACTACCTCCACTACCAGCATTACCACTGCTTTTATCTTCATCTGTGTGCCGTCTGTGTCCCCCTAGCGTATATCTACGTAATGTCTCTTTCACTCTCTTGTGTTAATGTGACTTGTAAATGGTGCAAGTCAGACCAAAACGTCGTCTCAAGCTTCTCACTCCTATGTGCGGGTTTTTAGTGTATGGTTCCAGTAATAGTATTGTGTCTTTCTTTGTTTTTTGTTGATGGCTCTCCTGAGTTGTGAGGAACCTTGCAGACACGCACTCGGTACATCAGTCACGCTCATGTGTTTAACAGTCACGCTCATGTGTTTAACAGTCACGCTCATGTGTTTAACAAAAACCAGAGAGAGAACATGCTTCAATTAGTATAATGGAACCTGCACAGAATGCCTTAAATAATTTCAAATGAAAAGTGATTTTTAAAAGAGCTCATCTTTAATATATTAGAAATATACACACGAGTTCTACTTAGGTATGTTTTCGCTAGCTTACAAATAGATACATTTCGGTCACTATGCTACCCGAGAAAGGTATCCCCGTACTGCATAACCCAGTGACTCAATGCAAGGGAAAGAAAAAATGCAGAGTGCGACATGAGTTTTTAATGCAGTTAAATATTAGCAGAAAGGATCTGAAATGATTCAGAAGTGGAATTCACAAGTCATCTTATGAAAATTAGTATTCTAATTTCTACAGTAAAATAGCACATTAGTACATAAATATCTCACGTCTAATTCTAATCTAATTTTATAATCCCTCTCGCAAATTCTTAAGTGTGAAGGTTCATTCCAATAGATATTAAAATGCCGGCAGAAAGTTTCACCAGCCGGCAGAAAGTTTCACCAGCCGGCAGAAAGTTTCACCAGCCGGCAGAAAGTTTCACCAGCCGGCAGAAAGTTTCACCAGCCATGTCACTGGTAAGCTACTGTAAAACAGTGCTTAATGTCCAACTGGCCTGAAACATCAGGAAATACTTTGGATGTGAAATTAGAACCTTTGTCACTTTTAGTACATAAATTTTACAGCTCATATGAAAGCCCAGCACTGAGACAGCCACAACAGCTGACTAACATCCAGGTACCTACTTACTGCTAGGTGAACATGGAAGGCAGGTATAAGGAAACATGGTATAAACCTTGGTAATAAATACCGACAAGTTGTGCAAAGAAAGGTATAAAATACCGACAATATGAAAGTTAAGACACATGTGCAACATCTGGATATCTTTATTGTAGTAGACGTTTCGCCATCCAGTGGCTTTATCAATACAGATTCTAGGACATAATAGGAAGACAGTAGAACTATATACAAAAGATGAGGTAATCAGTCCCTCGGCCTTGGAGTTAGTGTTCACAGCATCGTGGTGGAGGAGAGTCTGGAGCAAAGGCAAGAAGACTGGCGCTTTTTATAGGCGTCAGTGAATGGGACGGGCAGCAGACGAGGTCAGTCACTGGTAGGCGGGATTCCCCAGTGGAAGTAGGTCCTTCCCAAAGAGATGGGTTAGTTGCAGCAGCCGTGAAGAAGGTCTTGTAGATGTCCTCTGAACCAAGATTCCATGATGTTGCAGTGTCTGACAAGTTGTGCAAAGAAAGGTATAAAATACCGACAATATGAAAGTTAAGACACATGTGCAACATCTGGATATCTTTATTGTAGTAGACGTTTCGCCATCCAGTGGCTTTATCAATACAGATTCTAGGACATAATAGGAAGACAGTAGAACTATATACAAAAGATGAGGTAATCAGTCCCTCGGCCTTGGAGTTAGTGTTCACAGCATCGTGGTGGAGGAGAGTCTGGAGCAAAGGCAAGAAGACTGGCGCTTTTTATAGGCGTCAGTGAATGGGACGGGAAGCAGACGAGGTCAGTCACTGGTAGGCGGGATTCCCCAGTGGAAGTAGGTCCTTCCCAAAGAGATGGGTTAGTTGCAGCAGCCGTGAAGAAGGTCTTGTAGATGTCCTCTGAACCAAGATTCCATGATGTTGCAGTGTCTGACAAGTTGTGCAAAGAAAGGTATAAAATACCGACAATATGAAAGTTAAGACACATGTGCAACATCTGGATATCTTTATTGTAGTAGACGTTTCGCCATCCAGTGGCTTTATCAATACAGATTCTAGGACATAATAGGAAGACAGTAGAACTATATACAAAAGATGAGGTAATCAGTCCCTCGGCCTTGGAGTTAGTGTTCACAGCATCGTGGTGGAGGAGAGTCTGGAGCAAAGGCAAGAAGACTGGCGCTTTTTATAGGCGTCAGTGAATGGGACGGGCAGCAGACGAGGTCAGTCACTGGTAGGCGGGATTCCCCAGTGGAAGTAGGTCCTTCCCAAAGAGATGGGTTAGTTGCAGCAGCCGTGAAGAAGGTCTTGTAGATGTCCTCTGAACCAAGATTCCATGATGTTGCAGTGTCTGACAAGTTGTGCAAAGAAAGGTATAAAATACCGACAATATGAAAGTTAAGACACATGTGCAACATCTGGATATCTTTATTGTAGTAGACGTTTCGCCATCCAGTGGCTTTATCAATACAGATTCTAGGACATAATAGGAAGACAGTAGAACTATATACAAAAGATGAGGTAATCAGTCCCTCGGCCTTGGAGTTAGTGTTCACAGCATCGTGGTGGAGGAGAGTCTGGAGCAAAGGCAAGAAGACTGGCGCTTTTTATAGGCGTCAGTGAATGGGACGGGCAGCAGACGAGGTCAGTCACTGGTAGGCGGGATTCCCCAGTGGAAGTAGGTCCTTCCCAAAGAGATGGGTTAGTTGCAGCAGCCGTGAAGAAGGTCTTGTAGATGTCCTCTGAACCAAGATTCCATGATGTTGCAGTGTCTGACAAGTTGTGCAAAGAAAGGTATAAAATACCGACAATATGAAAGTTAAGACACATGTGCAACATCTGGATATCTTTATTGTAGTAGACGTTTCGCCATCCAGTGGCTTTATCAATACAGATTCTAGGACATAATAGGAAGACAGTAGAACTATATACAAAAGATGAGGTAATCAGTCCCTCGGCCTTGGAGTTAGTGTTCACAGCATCGTGGTGGAGGAGAGTCTGGAGCAAAGGCAAGAAGACTGGCGCTTTTTATAGGCGTCAGTGAATGGGACGGGCAGCAGACGAGGTCAGTCACTGGTAGGCGGGATTCCCCAGTGGAAGTAGGTCCTTCCCAAAGAGATGGGTTAGTTGCAGCAGCCGTGAAGAAGGTCTTGTAGATGTCCTCTGAACCAAGATTCCATGATGTTGCAGTGTCTGACAAGTTGTGCAAAGAAAGGTATAAAATACCGACAATATGAAAGTTAAGACACATGTGCAACATCTGGATATCTTTATTGTAGTAGACGTTTCGCCATCCAGTGGCTTTATCAATACAGATTCTAGGACATAATAGGAAGACAGTAGAACTATATACAAAAGATGAGGTAATCAGTCCCTCGGCCTTGGAGTTAGTGTTCACAGCATCGTGGTGGAGGAGAGTCTGGAGCAAAGGCAAGAAGACTGGCGCTTTTTATAGGCGTCAGTGAATGGGACGGGCAGCAGACGAGGTCAGTCACTGGTAGGCGGGATTCCCCAGTGGAAGTAGGTCCTTCCCAAAGAGATGGGTTAGTTGCAGCAGCCGTGAAGAAGGTCTTGTAGATGTCCTCTGAACCAAGATTCCATGATGTTGCAGTGTCTGACAAGTTGTGCAAAGAAAGGTATAAAATACTGGGGAATCCCGCCTACCAGTGACTGACCTCGTCTGCTGCCCGTCCCATTCACTGACGCCTATAAAAAGCGCCAGTCTTCTTGCCTTTGCTCCAGACTCTCCTCCACCACGATGCTGTGAACACTAACTCCAAGGCCGAGGGACTGATTACCTCATCTTTTGTATATAGTTCTACTGTCTTCCTATTATGTCCTAGAATCTGTATTGATAAAGCCACTGGATGGCGAAACGTCTACTACAATAAAGATATCCAGATGTTGCACATGTGTCTTAACTTTCATATTGTCGGTATTTTATACCTTTCTTTGCACAACTTGTCAGACACTGCAACATCATGGAATCTTGGTTCAGAGGACATCTACAAGACCTTCTTCACGGCTGCTGCAACTAACCCATCTCTTTGGGAAGGACCTACTTCCACTGGGGAATCCCGCCTACCAGTGACTGACCTCGTCTGCTTCCCGTCCCATTCACTGACGCCTATAAAAAGCGCCAGTCTTCTTGCCTTTGCTCCAGACTCTCCTCCACCACGATGCTGTGAACACTAACTCCAAGGCCGAGGGACTGATTACCTCATCTTTTGTATATAGTTCTACTGTCTTCCTATTATGTCCTAGAATCTGTATTGATAAAGCCACTGGATGGCGAAACGTCTACTACAATAAAGATATCCAGATGTTGCACATGTGTCTTAACTTTCACCGACAAGTTGGTTTAGAAAGACACGTAAGCAAACACTATAACATATTTATTAGAAAACGTTTCGGTCCTGGGACCTTGATCACTTCTAACATACAGAGGTAGGAAGACATTATATATAGGCGGAGAGTGAGGTGTGACGCACGTGACCTGAGGAATGTCATAAGAACATAAGAATGGAGGAACACTGTAGAAGGCCTACTGGCCTACTGGCAGGTCCCCATCAAAAACAACCTCCGCTCATGATGAGGACGGGCAGACGATGAAATCACGTGACTCCTGTGTTGTTGGGTTGGTGCTGCTTAAGTATCATGTATGCCAATGTTTTTGAAATTTTGTAGTTTCCAGTGTTGCGTTCTATAGTGTCGGTGACGGCGATTAGTGAGGCTTCTAGGCACCGTCGGCGTCTGAGGTCTGGTTCGGTGAGAACGAGTTGTGCCTCATTCCAGTTCATCAAATGCCCCGTGGAGTCTCTGTGGAGGACACATGCGTACCTTACATCGTCTCTGTTAGAGGCATTTCGATGCTCATTCAGGCGGACTGCAAGATCTCTGCCTGTCTCGCCTACATATTTCTTGGGACAGAACCCACAGGGGATAGCGTAGACGCCTGCTGTAGAAGTTAGAGGTGTGGGGCTGCGTTTCGTAGTGAGGTCTTTGATAGATGATGTGTTTATGGTGGAAACGTTGATGTTACTCATAGTAAGTGCCCTGCGAGTATTCGTGGCAACATCGCCACATGGGAGTACTATGAACTGTTTAGGGGGCTGTTCCATGGGCGGTTTGTTGAGGATAGCTTGTGCCTTGAGTCTGCAATCTCGGATGATGAAAGATGGGAACTGAAGACGTGTAAAGGCTTGTGTTATGTAAGTGCATTCTTCTTCTAGAAAACAAGGGCTGGAGATGCGAAGAGCTCTCAAGAAGAAGCCAATGAGGACTCCTCTCTTAGTGCGGGTGTCTTGGTGTGAATAAAAGTGTATAAGATCGTCCTTGTTGGTAGGTTTTCTATACACTTTGAAGAGAAGTTTGTCACTGTCGGGAGATCTGCACAGTAGAACGTCGAGGAAAGGAAGTTTCCGCCTGAATGAGCATCGAAATGCCTCTAACAGAGACGATGTAAGGTACGCCTGTGTCCTCCACAGAGACTCCACGGGGCATTTGATGAACTGGAATGAGGCACAACTCGTTCTCACCGAACCAGACCTCAGACGCCGACGGTGCCTAGAAGCCTCACTAATAGCCGTCACCGACACTATAGAACGCAACACTGGAAACTACAAAATTTCAAAAACATTGGCATACATGATACTTAAGCAGCACCAACCCAACAACACAGGAGTCACGTGATTTCATCGTCTGCCCGTCCTCATCATGAGCGGAGGTTGTTTTTGATGGGGACTTGCCAGTAGGCCAGTAGGCCTTCTACAGTGTTCCTCCATTCATATGTTCTTATGACATTCCTCAGGTCACGTGCGTCACACCTCACTCTCCGCCTATATATAATGTCTTCCTACCTCTGTATGTTAGAAGTGATCAAGGTCCCAGGACCGAAACGTTTTCTAATAAATATGTTATAGTGTTTGCTTACGTGTCTTTCTAAACCATAAGGAAACATGAACAATATTCCCACTTGTGCCGAGGATCTAACCACGGACCCACAGTGTGTGAACCGAATGTGATACAAACTGAGCCACGGGACATGTGTTACTTGGACATCAGACAGTTAATCAGTAAAGGGAGAATCACAAAATAAAAACAAAGACGAACGTCCAAGATTGTTCGTGAGCTTCCATATATCCCATCAATAATATTTACAACATGTACAGAGTTACCAGTAAGTCTAAAATACTTCACAACAACTACCTACCTATCAGTCCAGTGTACTACTTGACTCACCTATCAGTCCAGTGTACTACTTGACTCATCTATCAGTCCAGTGTACTACTTGACTCATCTATCAGTCCAGTGCACTACTTGACTCATCTATCAGTCCAGTGTACTACTTGACTCATCTATCAGTCCAGTGTACTACTTGACTCGTCTATCAGTCCAGTGTACTACTTGACTCATCTATAAGTCCAGTGTACTACTTGACTCATCTGTCAGTCCAGTGTACTACTTGACTCATCTAACATTACCAACACCAACTGTATCACTTATATTTTGTTCCTTTACCAACACCAGTTAGTCCTTTCACCGTCACCACTACTACTTGATGACATTTATTTTGACTTCCACCACTTAATATTTTGACTTCCACCACTTAATATTTTGACTTCCACCACTTAATATTTCAACTGCCACCACTTAAACCTTTGACATCCCACCACCACTTTCACTTTACGATGATTCATTATTGTTTAGTAGCAGGATCTACACATCATGTACGACCAGTTGCCACTTGCATGTCTAGAACTCTGTTGGTTTTGTCTAGTTTGTGGCTTGGCGCAGTGATGGATATTTTTAGAGAATTTTAACGTGTGATATACAATAAATTATTAATGGATCTACGTATTTCATAGACTGGCTGTTTTATGGTCCAGTTAGCAGTGTTTTCTGTGTGCTTGGTTGTCTTCACTTTGTGCGCTTCATATTATGTCTGAAAATTGTATTTTACACACGAAAGATTTGTTCGATTTGTACTTTTCATTTAGTGTGTGAGATTTGTATTACATTGGAAAAGTGATATGTTAGAGACTGGTGTCTCACCTCTAGCACCGCATCTCCCACCAAGAGTCACCACTATAACCACTTGACAACAACACCACACTTACAGCTACCACCACAATCACAACCACTCTCATCAACCATCACCATTACCATTACAACCACAGTCATCACCATCACCCTGACCATAACCACTTTACTCTTCACTTCACAGTTCCTCAACAAAACACTACCACCCACCACAATCGAAAGAAACCCAAAGTATTTCTTCTCCTATGCCAAATCAAAATCGAGAACAACGTCCAGTATTGGGCCCCTACTTAAACAAGATGGGTCCTACACAGATGACAGCAAGGAAATGAGTGAGCTACTCAAGTCCCAATATGACTCAGTTTTTAGCAAGCCGCTAACCAGACTGAGAGTCGAAGATCAAAATGAATTTTTTATGAGAGAGCCACAAAATTTGATTAACACAAGCCTATCCGATGTTATCCTGACGCCAAATGACTTCGAACAGGCGATAAATGACATGCCCATGCACTCTGCCCCAGGGCCAGACTCATGGAACTCTGTGTTCATCAAGAACTGCAAGAAGCCCCTATCACGAGCCTTTTCCATCCTATGGAGAGGGAGCATGGACACGGGGGTCGTCCCTCAGTTACTAAAAACAACAGACATAGCCCCACTCCACAAAGGGGGCAGTAAAGCAACAGCAAAGAACTACAGACCAATAGCACTAACATCCCATATCATAAAAATCTTTGAAAGGGTCCTAAGAAGCAAGATCACCACCCATCTAGAAACCCATCAGTTACACAACCCAGGGCAACATGGGTTTAGAACAGGTCGCTCCTGTCTGTCTCAACTACTGGATCACTACGACAAGGTCCTAAATGCACTAGAAGACAAAAAGAATGCAGATGTAATATATACAGACTTTGCAAAAGCCTTCGACAAGTGTGACCATGGCGTAATAGCGCACAAAATGCGCGCTAAAGGAATAACAGGAAAAGTTGGTCGATGGATCTATAATTTCCTCACTAACAGAACACAGAGAGTAGTCGTCAACAGAGTAAAGTCCGAGGCAGCTACGGTGAAAAGCTCTGTTCCACAAGGCACAGTACTAGCTCCCATCTTGTTCCTCATCCTCATATCCGACATAGACAAGGATGTCAGCCACAGCACCGTGTCTTCCTTTGCAGATGACACCCGAATCTGCATGACAGTGTCTTCCATTGCAGACACTGCAAGGCTCCAGGCGGACATCAACCAAATCTTTCAGTGGGCTGCAGAAAACAATATGAAGTTCAACGATGAGAAATTTCAATTACTCAGATATGGTAAACATGAGGAAATTAAATCTTCATCAGAGTACAAAACAAATTCTGGCCACAAAATAGAGCGAAACACCAACGTCAAAGACCTGGGAGTGATTATGTCGGAGGATCTCACCTTCAAGGACCATAACATTGTATCAATCGCATCTGCTAGAAAAATGACAGGATGGATAATGAGAACCTTCAAAACTAGGGAGGCCAAGCCCATGATGACACTCTTCAGGTCACTTGTTCTATCTAGGCTGGAATATTGCTGCACTCTAACAGCACCTTTCAAGGCAGGTGAAATTGCCGACCTAGAAAATGTACAGAGAACTTTCACGGCGCGCATAACGGAGATAAAACACCTCAATTACTGGGAGCGCTTGAGGTTTCTAAACCTGTATTCCCTGGAACGCAGGAGGGAGAGATACATGATTATATACACCTGGAAAATCCTAGAGGGACTAGTACCGAACTTGCACACGAAAATCACTCACTACGAAAGCAAAAGACTTGGCAGACGATGCACCATCCCCCCAATGAAAAGCAGGGGTGTCACTAGCACGTTAAGAGACCATACAATAAGTGTCAGGGGACCGAGACTGTTCAACTGCCTCCCAGCACACATAAGGGGGATTACCAACAGACCCCTGGCAGTCTTCAAGCTGGCACTGGACAAGCACCTAAAGGCAGTTCCTGATCAGCCGGGCTGTGGCTCGTACGTTGGTTTGCGTGCAGCCAGCAGCAATAGCCTGGTTGATCAGGCGCTGATCCACCAGGAGGCCTGGTCACAGACCGGGCCGCGGGGGCGTTGACCCCCGAAACTCTCTCCAGGTAAACTCCAGGTAAACAATTACCATCATGAAGCACATCCTTCTTTACCCTCCTCTTCCACCTCTTCTTCCCTTCTCTTCCACCTCTTCTTCCCTTCTCTTCCACCTCTTCTTCCCTTCTCTTCCACCACTTCTTCCCTTCTACCACTGTAACTGACCATCTACAAACATTATTAATCAAATATTATTATAACTCTTTTGTTGGAACAAAACGTCTGAAGCTACCATAGTTACTCAACACTGAGTCTCGACCCCTGCAACCACAGTTAGGTGAGTACACACACACACACACACACACACACACACACACACACACACACACACACACACACACACACACACACACACACACACACACACACACACACACACACACACACACACAGCATAAACAACAACCAGCACAGTTTCATGGAAGGCAAATCTTGTGTCACGAACGTCCTGGAGTTTTATAATGAAGGACCAGTGCTATTTTTGGTATATGTGAACGACATGATGGAAGGTTAGACTCAAAAGTGTCCCTGGTCGCAGACGATGTGAAGTTAATGAGGAGAATTAAATCAGATGAGGATCAGGCAGGACTTCAGAGAGACCTGGACAGGCTGGACACCTGGTCCGGCAACTGGCTTCTCGAATTTAACCTCGCCAAATGCAAAGTCATGAAGATCGGGGAAGGGCAAAGAAGACCGCAGACGGAGTATAGGTTAGGTGGCCAACGACTGCAAACCTCGCTCACGAGTATAACACCTCGCGTGAGTATAACACATCGCGTGAGTATAACACCGAGCGTGTCTCCGGAAGCACACATCAACAAGATAACTGCTGCAGCATACGGGCGCCTGACAAACCTGAGAACAGCGTTCCAATACCTTAGTAAGGAATCGTTCAAGACACTGTACACCGTGTACGTCTGGCCCATACTGGAGTATGTAGCACCAGTTTGGAACCCACACTTAATCAAGCACGTTAAGAAATTAGAGAAAGTACAAAGGTTTGCGACAAGGTTAGTTCCAGAGCTAGGGGAAATGTCCTACGAAGAAAGGTTAAGGGAAATCGGCCTGACGACACTGGAGGACAGGAGGGTTTGGGGAGACATGATAACGATATGAAAAATACTGCGTGGAATAGACAAGGTGGACAGAGGCAGGATGTTCCTGAGAGGGGACACAGAAAGAAGGGGTCACACTTGGAAGATGAAGACCCAGATGAGTCAAAGGGATGTTAGAAAGTATTTCTTCAGTCATAGAGTAGTCAGGAAGTGGAATAGCCTAGCAAGTGATGTAGTGGAGGCAGGAACCGTACATTGCTTTAAGGTGAGGTATGATGAAGCTCATGCAGCAGGGAGAGAGAGGAGTTAGTAGCGCTCGGTGAAGAGACGGGGCCAGGAGCTGAGTCTTGACCCCTTTAACCACAACTAGGTGAGTACACTGGAATGCTTCACGATTTCCTAGTAGGCTTACTGAAGTCTACCGGCTCAGGCTTGCACATTTCACCGCTATAATTATATTATTCTCAATATGTAAATGTATAACGAGAGGCAGCTGCACCCAGCTAGTGTTCTCAATGTAAATATCGTACAGAGTAGGACTGTAGCATACTGTAGGTGTTCCCCTATGTAACAGTCATGTAGAGTAGCCACACATTGTTGGGGTTTTCCTACTATGTAAGTTACATAGAAGAGTGTAGCAGCACAATGTAGGTACTTCCTAATGAGGACATCCTCGGAACACTGACTGTGTTCTAACTAGGTAACTCTGAAACCATGCCACGGGTGGGGATAGAAACCGCGATCACAGACTCATATGACTTTTATGACTCCCTGATCGCGGGTTCTATCCCCGCCCGTGGATAGCAGAACACCGGGTGTAGACGTTCCTACTATGATATAGTGTAGGATAGCAGAACACCGGGTGTAGACGTTCCTACTATGTAAGCAGAGACCTAAGCAGGAGAACTACAGTAGGAATGACAATACGTAAATAAAAGACAAGTAAAGCGACTACTCGAAGATGACATAACAACAGAACATAAGTTATTGTAGAGTAAGTTAAGACAAAGTATGAGAGTAAGAGATGAGATAATAAATTTAACTCAGGGACGAGCAAGATGAACTAGGAATGACAGGTTCACAGAGAACTTATCGTACAATCAAGATACCAGAGAGGAAAAACATGAGCAGCAATGATTGTAAGGAATCTTAACAAAATAAGTGACATAATTCCAAAATATTTAGATGTCGCAAAATAAAGAAAAATGTGACAGATGGAGCACAATAACTGTATGACCCATAATAACAATAATATTAATAATAATAATAATGATAACAATAATAATAATAATAATAATAATAATAATAATAATAATAATAATAATAATAATAATAATAATAATAATAATGATAATAATAATAATAATAATAATAATAATAATAATAATAATAATAATAATAATAATAATAATAATAATGATAATAATTACAATAATATTACTAATAATAATAATAATAATAATGATGATGATGATGATAATAATAATAATAATAATAATGATGATGATGATGATAATAATAATAATAATGATGATGATGATAATAATAATAATAATAATAATAATAATAATGATGATGATGATGATGATAATAATAATAAAAATAATAATAATAATAATAATAATAATAACAATAATGATGATGATGATGATGATAATAATAATAATAATAATAATAATAATAATAATAATGATAATAATAACAATAATATTAATAATGATAATAATTATAATAATAATAATGATAATAATAATAATAATAATAATAATAATAATAATAATAATAATAATAATAATAATAATAATAATAATAATAATGATAATAATAATAATAATAATAATAATAATAATAATAATAATAATAATAATAATAATAATAATAACATCTTTATTTACTACAGGTACATGTACAAGGTATACAGACCATTGCTAACATCACTGACATACTACTATATAGAAAGCCGCTTGTTATGTTGAGCATTTCGGGCAAATTAGGTCAGTTATGTCCCAGGATGCTACCCACACCAGTCAACTAACACTCAGGTACTCATTTTACTGATGGGTGAACATAGACAATCGGTGTAAGGAAACACGCCCAGTGTTTCTACCCTTACCGACAATCGAACCTGGACGCTCGCCGTGTGAAGCGAGAGCTTTAGCCACCAAGTTGACGGAAACATGGCAGCAGTAAGACGGATGAAACACTGCAAATATGATTCCATTATATACAGAAATAACAGGAGGCAATAACACCTTGAAAACTGTAAGTTAGTAAGAGACAAACTGGAACCCAGATGGTAATTCTTGCCTCCTGGAACTACCTGGAGATTTATGACGTAAATCACGTAAAACACAGAATAAAGATAGTTGGGTAAATGACAAGATAGAGATAGTTGGTAACTGACAAGATAAAGATAGTTGGGCAACTGACAAGATAAAGATAGTTGGGCAACTGACAAGATAAAGATAGTTGGGTAACTGACAAGATAAAGATAGTTGGGTAACTGACAAGATAAAGAAAGTAGGGTAACTGACAAGATAGAGATAGTTGGTAACTGACAAGATGAAGATAGTTGGGTAACTGTATCTTTATCGATATTAGTAGAGTATGTGAAACAAAGCCACACTGAGATCTTCCATATAAACTGGAAGATGACACAGAGGAAGCAAGGAACGGGCTCTTGAGAACACTTACACTTGTTGTTTGCTGATAAAACAGCTGTTTGACCCTGGTGGGTTTAGCGTTTGGTTTTGGTTATAATACTGGGAATAAAACTAGTTATACTCAGTATAATATATAAATAAATCATTCACACAGAAAGATAATTCGAGGAAAAAAAAAACTCTTAGAAATACACGTTAACTACAACTTAAAAATCAGCTGTCTCATCCAACACATTATTAACAAAATTTAAAAAGCTACAACTTTCTATATAAAAAATAGGCGATTATGTTGCTCAAAAAACATTACTAGTGTCTGAGGTATCCAGCTGTGAATTATGGTGTTTATGGTGGGGATCTACAACAGCAAATCACCTGTTGTTACCCAACAGAAATCAGTATTAGGAACACAGGTAGCAACTTCAAGGCTTTAAATAAAGTCAGGCAAAAAGCAACCTGGCAATAAAGAGCAACCTGGCAATAAAGAGAGAGGTAAATTCACACGGGGTATTTATTGTTTACCAGTATATTCCTTCTCTGCTATGTACAATATTTACAAAGTTAAATTATCTGTATAACAGTGAGACAGAACAAAGAGTCACTAAACATCAACATCAACTACTGGGAATATTATATAAATAAGACACTTTGTACAAGAATAGTGTACAGTACCGACAAGATGGAGATTATGACACATGTGCAACATCTGGGTACCTTTTTGGTAGACGTTTCGTCATCCAGTGGCTTTATGAATACAAATTCCAAGACATAAATGGAAGACAGTAGAACTATATACAGCATATGAGGTAATCAGTCCCTCAGCCTCGGAGTTGGTGTGAAGAACGCCGAAGTTGTGAAGATTCTGGAGAATCTTCACAACTACGGTGTTCTTCAAACCAGGGCCAAGGCTGAGGGACTGATTACCTCATCTTTTGTACATAGTTCTACTGTCTTCCATTTATGTCCTTGAATCTGTATTGATAAAGCCACTGGATGACGAAACGTCTACAAATAAAGTTCCCAGATGTTGCACATGTGTCTCAGTTTACAAGACTCTGAACAATATTTAACACAATGCTCCGACTCTTCCTGGACAGCTGCAATAGAATGCATAGACTCAATACAATAAACAAGTACCTGTTTGATAAACCATGTGCTTGGTTTAACCTAGCTAGGAGCTCCAGACAAATAAAAAACTCTATAATTTGGAACTCACTTCAGGAAGATGATAATAAATCTTTCTGCCACATGCTTCAAAATATGGCTAAAAAGTTCTTCTTAAATCGAGTGTAAATTCTTTACAGATAACTTAGGTTAAAACCCAGTTTGGCAGTAGCAGCCTTGTTCATCCAACTTGACGGTTTTCTAACTCATCGCATCATATCTGTCAAACACAGCAACATCTTCAGATTTTGATATAGGGAATTCTTCTCAGCTTTCCTAACCTACAGGCATGATCTATATACGCAGTGGATTTATCCAATGGTGACTCCGCCTCCTCCTGCTTGTGCTCACCTGACTACAGTATATAAGCTCCGAGTATATGCTGTAATTGTCTCAGGATTGATGGACTAAACACATCGACTCCAGGCTAAGGGATTGATTACCTTATTCTCCTTATCTTTCATCCTTCTTTGTTTTGGACTGAAGAAGCCATGTTTAACTTATCGGTTTTCTAAACCATTACATCACATCCAAATCATAACATTCTTGTTGTTATCTGCTTGACGAACCTCACAATAAATGTTGACAGCGGTGAGCAGGTAACTGTGGAGATTATGTGGGTGTGAGGGGCTTAAATTTTACCTGAGACCGGCGGACATTTTGTGCCCAGTGTGTAGCCTACGGGACGCCAAGCCACCATCCTCCAGTATTTTCTACAGTACTTCCTGGTTCATATGCTTTGAGCTTAGTGGCTTATTTACAGTTCATCGAGGAGCTGATTCAGGGTTTCTTGCAAATGAAGCCAAGCCAGTCAAGTCAATGTGTACAAGTGACCCTAAGCCAGCCGAGCCAGTTAAACCAGCCGTCTATCCCTACTTTAATACTGCTGTGTGCAAGCATTCAACCATATCAGCCTATCCAGTGTCGAGGGATTAAGCCAGAAAAACAACCCAGCTGAGAGAGAAGTTAGCCAAGCCAGATTCTCTTAGAAGTTACTGTCTCCAATGTACGGTTCTGGTCTGTGCTGCCAGTAAAACGCTGGTCTGGGTGGAAATTACCATCCCTGTGGTGCATTTGTGGCTTATATAAGCCAGCTGCTCCATAAGACACCACCCACACAAAGCCAGCCACCGGACACCAGTCACCACGTGGTTACCCAACCATACGACGGGTGGGGTTAGAACCCGCGATCACACAGTCTCAAAACTCCAGACAGTCTGGAACAATCTGCTCCAGATTTCTCACGACTACGGATACGACTTATTTATATCACTTATTTCTTGATGTTTTTATAACTTTTCTAAGCCACTTGTGTGGCACAATTTTTATTGACTGACTAATTTTGCAACTTTATTTTATTTGTGCATTTTATTTTATTTGTTCTACATAGATTATTCGCAATTTTAACTGTTATTTTGTACTCTATTATGCAGAAATTAATTTTGTGATGGTTCATTACCTTTGTAACTTGTTCAGTTCTCAAAACTTTGGGGCCCAGTCCCTGGACCAATTATGTACCTCTGTAACGTTAAGGTACAGTCCCTGGACCCATTATGTACCTCTGTAACGTTAAGGTACAGTCCCTGGACCCATTATGTACCTCGGTAACGTTAATTAAGATACAGTCCCTGGACCTATTATGTACCTCTGTAACGTTAAGGTACAGTCCCTGGACCCATTATGTACCACTGTAACATTAAGATACATTCCCTGGACCCATTATGTACCTCTGTAACGTTAAGATACAGTCCTTGGACCCATTATGTACCTCTGTAACGTTAAGATACAGTCCCTGGACCCATTATGTACCTCTGTAACGTTAAGATACAGTCCCTGGACCCATTATGTACCTCTGTAACGTTAAGGTACAGTCCCTGGACCCATTATGTACCTCTGTAACGTTAAGATACAGTCCCTGGACCCATTATGTACCTCTGTAACGTTAGGATACAGTCTCTGGACCCATTATGTACCTCTGTAACGTTAAGGTACAGTCCCTGGACCCATTATGTACCTCTGTAACGTTAAGATACAGTCCCTGGACCCATTATGTACCTCTGTAAAGTTAAAGTACAGTCCCTGGACCCATTATGTACCTCTGTAACGTTAAGATACAGTCCCTGGACCCATTATGTACCTCTGTAAAGTTAAAGTACAGTCCCTGGACCCATTATGTACCACTGTAACATTAAGATACATTCCCTGGACCCATTATGTACCTCTGTAACGTTAAGATACAGTCGCTGGACGCATTATGTACCTCTGTAACGTTAAGATACAGTCCGTGGACCCATTATGTACCTCTGTAACGTTAAGATACAGTCCGTGGACCCATTATGTACCTCTGTAACGTTAAGATACAGTCCCTGGACCCATTATGTACCTCTGTAACGTTAAGATACAGTCCCTGGACCCATTATGTACCTCTATAACGTTAAGATACAGTCCCTGGACCCATTATGTACCTCTGTAACGTTAAGATACAGTCCTTGGACCCATTAAGTACCTCTGTAACGTTAAGATGCAGTCCCTGGACCCATTATGTATCTCTGTAGCGTTAAGATACAGTCCTTGGACCCACTAATTACCTTTATAATGTTAAGGTACAGTCCCTGGACCCATTATGTACCTCTGTAACGTTATGATACAGTCCCTGGACCCATTATGTACCTCTGTAATGTTAAGGTACAGTCCCTGGACCCATTATGTACCTCTGTAACGTTAAGATACAGTCCCTGGACCCATTATGTACCTCTGTAACGTTAAGATATAGTCCTTGGACCCATTATGTACCTCTGTATGTAACGTTAAGATGCAGTCCCTGGACCCATTATGTATCTCTGTAACGTTAAGATACAGTCCTTGGACCCACTATTTACCTCTATAATGTTAAGGTGCAGTCCCTGGACCCATTAAGTACCTCTGTAATGTTAAGATACAGTCCCTGGACCCATTATGTACCTCTGTAATGTTAAGGTACAGTCCCTGGACCCATTATGCACCTCTGTAACGTTAAGATACAGTCCCTGGACCCATTATGTACCTCTGTAACGATAAGATACAGTCCTTGGACCCATTATGTACCTCTGTAACGTTAAGATGCAGTCCCTGGACCCATTATGTATCTCTGTAACGTTAAGATACAGTCCTTGGACCCACTAATTACCTCTATAATGTTAAGGTGCAGTCCCTGGACCCATTATGTACCTCTGTAGCGTTAAGATACAGTCCCTGGACCCATTATGTACCTCTGTAATGTTAAGATACAGTCCCTGGACTCATTATGTACCTCTGTTACGTTAAGATACAGTCCCTGGACCCATTATGAACCTCAGTAATGTTAAGGTACAGCCCCTGGACCCATCATGTTCCTCTATAATCTGTTGGACTTCCTTTCCCAGGATGGATATGGGGTGCATAATAAACATATTAAACAACTATTCTCTGGTGTATTCGTCTTTATGTCTCCATAGATAATAATCTTAATCTTCACAGACGCCTCGTTGCATCACACATATTATTTTCCCTCATCATTTTATGGTTCACATAATTTTTCATTGATCCATCTGCCGACAGGTTCACTGTCAAATATTTTATCAAATTCACTTTCTCTTTACTCCCTCCTTCCAATCTGTGAAGGTTTACTCAGCCCTGTCAGACAACCATTGACAAGTCTGGCTCCTTCTTACGGAAAAAAATAGAAAATTCAATAATATCATAATAAACAATCCTACTTTAAGAAAGATGAAATGTATAAATAATTACTGATCCATAGCTAATTTATACACAGATGTCTTGGGGTATAGAGTGGTGCTGTGCTGATGTTCTGGGTAACTAGCTTTGAAAGATTCTGGCACTCAAGCAGTTGTTCATGGGGGAAGGGTCACAGCTGGTCGTGACAAGACAGACGATGGTGTTACCCAACAAACGTATATATTCTGCCGAGGAGAGGTGGACTGCTCTTCTGATCACCACAGTGTTGAAGTTGTGGCTCGTCAAGACACCAGGAATGCTCGTGTAGTTACAACAGGGAGAATGCTGTGTAGCTAAGTGTGGAAGGGTAGGGCCGGACAAGTGTCAGGTAGAGAGGTGTAGCGACGTCTCCTGATCAATACTCCCTTAACTGCATGTGTTGGATGACCCGAGCCGACAATCAAGGCTAAAATGCGGAAGAGAAACAATTCAGTTACACACAGCTCGATAAATCACTCACACGATAGGCATACGGCCTTTAAAAGAAATGGTGAGGATTAAACTAAGTAACTGAAAGTTCAAATCAAGGCAGGAACAAATTTCAGTCCAAAACCTCAAATACGAGTGAAGCTCTTAAGACTGACAATCACAAAATAAATTAGACAGGAGCAGAACGAATACTTACAGAAGCATTGGTAGCCGCCAGTTATGTGAGTCTCCACATGTCAGAGATACTCACATCACCTTCCACCTGGTGTAAAAAGGAAGGTGGGAAAGCAGGAGGTAGGCACTCACATCACCTCCCACATGGTGTGAAAAGGACAGTGGGATAGCAGGAGGTAGACACTCACATCACTTCCTCCTGGTGTAAAAAGGAAGGTGGGATAGCAGGAGGTAGACACTCACATCACCTTCCACCTGGCGTGAAAAGGAAGGTGGGATAGCAGGAGGTAGACACTCATATCACCTTCCACCTGGTGTAAAAAGGAAGGTGGGATAGCAGGAGGTAGATACTCACATCACCTTCCACCTGGTGTAAAAAGGAAGGTGGGATAGCAGGAGGTAGACACACACATCACCTTCCACCTTGTGTGAAAAGGAAGGTGGGATAGCAGGAGGTAGACACTCACATCACCTTCCACATGGTGTAAAAAGGAAGGTGGGATAGCAGGAGGTAGACACTCACATCACCTTCCACATGGTGTAAAAAGGAAGGTGGGATAGCAGGAGGTAGACACTCACATCACCTTCCACCTGGTGTAAAAAGGAAGGTGGGACAGCAGGAGGTAGACACTCACATCACCTTCCACCTGGTGTAAAAAGGAAGGTGGGATAGCAGGAGGTAGTCACTCACATCACCTCCCACCTGGTGTAAAAAGGAAGGTGGGATAGCAGGAGGTAGACACTCACATCACCTTCCACCTGATGTAAAAAGGAAGGTGGGATAGCAGGAGGTAGTCACTCACATCACCTCCCACCTGGTGTAAAAAGGAAGGTGGGATAGCAGGAGGTAGTCACTCACATCACCTCCCACCTGGTGTAAAAAGGAAGGTGGGATAGCAGGAGGTAGACACTCACATCACCTTCCACCTGATGTAAAAAGGAAGGTGGGATAGCAGGAGGTAGTCACTCACATCACCTCCCACCTGGTGTAAAAAGGAAGATGGGATAGCAGGAGGTAAACACTCACATCACCTTCCACCTGGTGTAAAAAGGAAGGTGGGATAGCAGGAGGTAGTCACTCACATCACCTTCCGCCTGGTGTAAAAAGGAAGGTGGGATAGCAGGAGGTAGTCACTCACATCACCTCCCACCTGGTGTAAAAAGGAAGGTGGGATAGCAGGAGGTAGACACTCACATCACCTTCCGACTGGTGTAAAAAGGAAGGTGGGATAGCAGGAGGTAGTCACTCACATCACCTCCCACCTAGTGTAAAAAGGAAGGTGGGATAGCAGGAGGTAGACACTCACATCACCTTCCACCAGGCGTGAAAAGGAAGGTGGGATAGCAGGAGATAGACACTCACATCACTTTGCACCTGGTGTAAAAATGAAGGTGGGATAGCAGGAGATAGACACTCACATCACTTTGCACCTGGTGTAAAAATGAAGGTGGGATAGCTGGAGATAGACAATCACATCACCTCCCACCTCGTGTAAAAAGGAAGGTGGGATAGCAGGAGGTAGACACTCACATCACCTATCTCTTTGTGTAAAAAGGAAGGTGGGATAGCAGGAGGTAGACACTCACATCACCTCCCTCCTTGTGTAAAAAGGATGGTGGGATAGCAGGAGGTAGACACTCATATCACCTTCCACCTGGTGTTAAAAGGAAGGTGGGATAGCAGGAGGTAGACACTCACATCACCTTCCACTTGGTGTAAAAAGGAAGGTGGGATAGCAGGAGGTAGACACTCACATCACCTTCCACCTGGCGTGAAAAGGAAGGTGGGATAGCAGGAGATAGACACTCACATCACTTTGCACCTGGTGTAAAAATGAAGGTGGGATAGCAGGAGATAGACACTCACATCACTTTGCACCTGGTGTAAAAATGAAGGTGGGATAGCAGGAGGTAGACACTCACATCTCCTTCCACCTGGTGTAAAAAGGACGGTGGGATAGCATGAGGTAGACACTCACATCACCTTGCACCTGGTGTAAAAAGGAAGGTGGGATAGCAGGAGGTAGACACACACATCACCTTCCACCTGGTGTAAAAAGGAAGGTGGGATAGCAGGAGGTAGACACACACATCACCTTCCACCTTGTGTGAAAAGGAAGGTGGGATAGCAGGAGGTATACACTCACAGCACCTTCCACATGGTGCAAAAAGGAAGGTGGGATAGCAGGAGGCAGACACTCACATCACCTTCCACCTGGTGTAAAAAGGAAGGTGGGATAGCAGGAGGTAGACATACACATCACCTTCCACCTTGTGTGAAAAGGAAGGTGGGATAGCAGGAGGTAGACACTCACATCACCTTCCACATGGTGTAAAAAGGAAGGTGGGATAGCAGGAGGTAGACACTCACATCACCTTCCACATGGTGTAAAAAGGAAGGTGGGATAGCAGGAGGTAGACACTCACATCACCTTCCTCCTGGTGTAAAAAGGAAGGTGGGACAGCAGGAGGTAGACACTCACATCACCTTCCACCTGGTGTAAAAAGGAAGGTGGGATAGCAGGAGGTAGTCACTCACACCACCTTCCACCTAGTGTAAAAAGGAAGGTGGGATAGCAGGAGGTAGTCACTCACATCACCTCCCACCTGGTGTAAAAAGGAAGGTGGGATAGCAGGAGGTAGACACTCACATCACCTTCCACCTGATGTAAAAAGGAAGGTGGAATAGCAGGAGGTAGTCACTCACATCACCTCCCACCTGGTGTAAAAAGGAAGGTGGGATAGCAGGAGGTAGACACTCACATCACCTTCCACCTAGTGTAAAAAGGAAGGTGGGATAGCAGGAGGTAGACACTCACATCACCTTCCACCTGGCGTAAAAAGGAAGGTGGGATAGCAGAAGGTAGTCACTCACATCACCTTCCGCCTGGTGTAAAAAGGAAGGTGGGATAGCAGGAGGTAGTCACTCACATCACCTCCCGCCTGGTGTAAAAAGGAAGGTGGGATAGCAGGAGATAGACACTCACATCACCTTCCGCCTGGTGCAAAAAGGAAGGTGGGATAGCAGGAGGTAGTCACTCACATCACCTCCCACCTAGTGTAAAAAGGAAGGTGGGATAGCAGGAGGTAGACACTCACATCACCTTCCACCTGGCGTGAAAAGGAAGGTGGGATAGCAGGAGATAGACACTCACATCACTTTGCACCTGGTGTAAAAATGAAGGTGGGATAGCAGGAGATAGACACTCACATCACTTTGCACCTGGTGTAAAAATGAAGGTGGGATAGCAGGAGATAGACACTCACATCACCTCCCACCTCGAGTATAAAGGAAGGTGGGATAGCAGGAGGTAGACACTCACATCACCTATCTCCTTGTGTAAAAAGGAAGGTGGGATAGCAGGAGGTAGACACTCACATCACCTCCCTCCTTGTGTAAAAAGGAAGGTGGGATAGCAGGAGGTAGACACTCACATCACCTTCCACCTTGTGTTAAAAGGAAGGTGGGATAGCAGGAGGTAGACACTCACATCACCTTGCACCTGGTGTAAAAAGGAAGGTGGGATAGCAGGAGGTAGACACACATATCAGCTTCCACCTTGTGTGAAAAGGAAGGTGGGGTAGCAGGAGGTAGACACTCACATCACCTTCCACATGGTGTAAAAAGGAAGGTGGGATAGCAGGAGGTAGACACTCACATCACCTTCCACTTGGTGTAAAAAGGAAGGTGGGATAGCAGGAGGTAGACACTCACATCACCTTCCACATGGTGTAAAAAGGAAGGTGGGATAGAAGAAGGTAGACACTCACATCTCATCCCACCTGGTGTAAAAATGAAGGTGGGATAGCAGGAGGTAGACACTCACATCACCTTCCACCTGGTGTAAAAAGGAAGGTGGGATAGCAGGAGGTAGACACTCACATCACCTTCCACCTGGTGTAAAAAGGAAGGTGGGATAGCAGGAGGTAGACACTCACATCACCTTGCACCTGGTGTAAAAAGGAAGGTGGGATAGCAGGAGGTAGACACACACATCACCTTCCACCTTGTGTGAAAAGGAAGGTGGGCTAGCAGGAGGTAGACACTCACAGCACCTTCCACATGGTGTAAAAAGGAAGGTGGGATAGCAGGAGGTAGACACTCACATCACCTTCCACATGGTGTAAAAAGGAAGGTGGGATAGCATGAGGTAGACACTCACATCACCTTCCACCTGGTGTAAAAAGGAAGGTGGGATAGCAGGAGGTAGACACTCACATCACCTTCCACCTGGCGTGAAAAGGAAGGTGGGATAGCAGGAGGTAGACACTCACATCTCATCCCACCTGGTGTAAAAATGAAGGTGGGATAGCAGAAGGTAGACACTCACATCACATTCCACCTGGTGTAAAAGGAAGGTGGAATAGCAGAAGGTAGACACGAACATCTCATCCCACCTGGTGTAAAAATGAAGGTTGGATAGCAGAAGGTAGACACTCACATCACCTTCCACCTGGTGTAAAAAGGAAGGTGGAATAGCAGAAGGTAGACACTCACATCACCTTCCACCTGGTGTAAAATGGAAGGTGGGATAGCAGGAGGTAGACACTCACATCACCTCCCACCTGGTGTAAAAAGGAAGGTGGGATAGCAGGAGGTAGACACTCACACCACTTTCCACCTGGTGTAAAAAGGAAGGTGGGATAGCAGAAGGTAGACATTCACATCACCTCCCACCTTGTGTAAAAAGGAAGGTGGGATAGCAGGAGGTAGACACTCACATCACCTCCCACCTGGTGTAAAAATGAAGGTGGGATAGCAGAAGGTAGACACTCACATCACCTTACACCTGGCGTGAAAAGAAAGGTGGGATAGCAGGAGGTAGACACTCATATCACCTTCCACCTGATGTAAAAAGGAAGGTGGGACAGCAGGAGGTAGACACTCACATCACCTTCCACCTGGTGTAAAAAGGAAGATGGGATAGCAGGAGGTAGTCACTCACATCACCTTCCACCTGTTGTAAAAAGGAAGGTGGGATAGCAGGAGGTAGACACTCACATCACCTCCCACCTGGTGTAAAAAGGAAGGTGGGATAGCAGGAGGTAGACACTCACATCACCTTCCACCTGGTGTAAAAAGAAAGGTGGGATAGCAGGATGTAGTCACTCACCTCACGTCCCACCTGGTGTAAAAAGGAAGGTGGGATAACAGGAGGTAGACACTCACATCACCTTCCACCTGGCGTGAAAAGGAAGGTGGGATAGCAGGAGATAGACACTCACATCACTTTGCACCTGGTGTAAAAATGAAGGTGGGATAGCAGGAGGTAGACGCTCACATCACCTCCCACCTGGTGTAAAAAGGAAGGTGGGATAGCAGGAGGTAGACACTCACATCACCTTCCACCTGGTGTAAAAAGGAAGGTGGGATAGCAGGAGGTAGTCACTCACATCACCTCCCACCTGGTGTAAAAAGGAAGGTGGGATAGCAGGAGGTAGACACTCACATCACCTTCCACCTGGCGTGAAAAGGAAGGTGGGATAGCAGGAGTTAGACACTCACATCACTTTGCACCTGGTGTAAAAATGAAGGTGGGATAGCAGGATGTAGACACTCACATCACCTCCCACCTCGTGTAAAAAGGAAGGTGGGATAGCATGAGATAGACACTCACATCACTTTGCACCTGGTGTAAAAATGAAGGTGGGATAGCAGGAGATAGACACTCACATCACCTCCCACCTCGTGTAAAAAGGAAGGTGGGATAGCAGGAGGTAGATACTCACATCACCTCCCTCCTTGTGTAAAAAGGAAGGTGGGATAGCAGGAGGTAGACACTCACATCACCTCCCACCTGGTGTAAAAAGGAAGGTGGGATAGCAGGAGGTAGACACTCACATCACCTCCCTCCTTGTGTAAAAAGGAATGTGGGATAGCAGGAGATAGGCACTCACATCACCTTCCACCTGGTGTGAAAAGAAAGGTGGGATAGCAGAAGGTAGACACTCACGTCACCTCCACCTTGTGTAAAAAGGAAGGTGGGATAGCTGGAGGTAGACACTCACATCACCTTCCACCTGGTGTAAAAAGGAAGGTGGGATAGCAGGAGGTAGACACTTACATCACCTCCCACCTGGTGTAAAAAGGAAGGTGGGATAGCAGGAGGTAGACTCTCACATCACCTTCCACCTGGTGTAAAAATGAAGGTGGGATAGCAGGAGGTAGACACTCACATCACCTCCCTCCTTGTGTAAATAGGAAGGTGGGATAGTAGGAGGTAGACACTCACATCACCTTCCACCTGGTGTAAAAAGGAAGGTGGGACAGCAGGAGGTAGACACTCACATCACCTTCCACCTGGTGTAAAAAGGAAGGTGGGATAGCAGGAGGTAGTCACTCACATCACCTTGCACCTGGTGTAAAAAGGAAGGTGGGATAGCAGGAGGTAATCACTCACATCACCTCCCACCTGGTGTAAAAAAGAAGGTGGGATACCAGGAGGTAGACACTCACATCACCTTCCACCTGATGTAAAAAGGAAGGTGGAATAGCAGGAGGTAATCACTCACATCACCTCCCACCTGGTGTAAAAAGGAAGGTGGGATAGCAGGAGGTAGACACTCACATCACCTTCCACCTAGTGTAAAAAGGAAGGTGGGATAGCAGGAGGTAGACACTCACATCACCTTCCACCTGGCGTAAAAAGGAAGGTGGGATAGCAGGAGGTAGTCACTCACATCACTTTCCGCCTGGTGTAAAAAGGAAGGTGGGATAGATGGAGGTAGTCACTCACATCACCTCCCACCTGGTGTAAAAAGAAAGGTGGGATAGCAGGAGGTAGACACTCACATCACCTTCCGCCTGGTGTAAAAAAGGAAGGTGGGATAGCAGGAGGTAGTCACTCACATCACCTCCCACCTAGTGTAAAAAGGAAGGTCGGACAGCAGGAGGTAGACACTCACATCACCTTCCACCTGGCGTAAAAAGGAAGGTGGGATAGCAGGAGGTAGTCACTCACATCACCTTCCGCCTGGTGTAAAAAGGAAGGTGGGATAGCAGGAGGTAGTCACTCACATCACCTCCCACCTGGTGTAAAAAGGAAGGTGGGATAGCAGGAGGTAGACACTCACATCACCTTCCGCCTGGTGTAAAAAGGAAGGTGGGATAGCAGGAGGTAGTCACTCACATCACCTCCCACCTAGTGTAAAAAGGAAGGTGGGATAGCAGGAGGTAGACACTCACATCACCTTCCACCTGGCGTGAAAAGGAAGGTGGGATAGCAGGAGATAGACACTCACATCACTTTGCACCTGGTGTAAAAATGAAGGTGGGATAGCAGGAGATAGACACTCACATCACTTTGCACCTGGTGTAAAAATGAAGGTGGGATAGCAGGAGATAGACACTCACATCACCTCCCACCTCGAGTAAAAAGGAAGGTGGGATAGCAGGAGGTAGACACTCACATCACCTATCTCCTTGTGTAAAAAGGAAGGTGGGATAGCAGGAGGTAGACACTCACATCACCTCCCTCCTTGTGTAAAAAGGAAGGTGGGATAGCAGGAGGTAGACACTCACATCACCTTCCACCTGGTGTTAAAAGGAAGGTGGGATAGCAGGAGGTAGACACTCACATCACCTTGCACCTGGTGTAAAAAGTAAGGTGGGATAGCAGGAGGTAGACACACACATCACCTTCCACCTGGTGTAAAAAGGAAGGTGGGATAGCAGGAGGTAGACACACATATCAGCTTCCACCTTGTGTGAAAAGGAAGGTGGGGTAGCAGGAGGTAGACACTCACATCACCTTCCACATGGTGTAAAAAGGAAGGTGGGATAGCAGGAGGTAGACACTCACATCACCTTCCACTTGGTGTAAAAAGGAAGGTGGGATAGCAGGAGGTAGACACTCACATCACCTTCCACCTGGTGTAAAAAGGAAGGTGGGATAGCAGGAGGTAGACTCTTACATGACCTCCCACCTGGTGTAAAAAGGAAGGTGGGATAGCAGGAGGTAGACACTCACATCACCTTCCACCTGGTGTAAAAATGAAGGTGGGATAGCAGGAGGTAGACACTCACATCACCTCCCTCCTTGTGTAAATAGGAAGGTGGGATAGCAGGAGGTAGACACTCACATCACCTTCCACCTGGTGTAAAAAGGAACGTGGGACAGCAGGAGGTAGACACTCACATCACCTTCCACCTGGTGTAAAAAGGAAGGTGGGATAGCAGGAGGTAGTCACTCACATCACCTTGCACCTGGTGTAAAAAGGAAGGTGGGATAGCAGGAGGTAATCACTCACATCACCTCCCACCTGGTGTAAAAAGGAAGGTGGGATAGCAGGAGGTAGACACTCACATCACCTTCCACCTGATGTAAAAAGGAAGGTGGAATAGCAGGAGGTAGTCACTCACATCACCTCCCACCTGGTGTAAAAAGGAAGGTGGGATAGCAGGAGGTAGACACTCATATCACCTTCCACCTAGTGTAAAAAGGAAGGTGGGATAGCAGGAGGTAGACACTCACATCACCTTCCACCTGGCGTAAAAAGGAAGGTGGGATAGCAGGAGGTAGTCACTCACATCACCTTCCGCCTGGTGTAAAAAGGAAGGTGGGATAGATGGAGGTAGTCACTCACATCACCTCCCACCTGGTGTAAAAAGGAAGGTGGGATAGCAGGAGGTAGACACTCACATCACCTTCCGCCTGGTGTAAAAAGGAAGGTGGGATAGCAGGAGGTAGTCACTCACATCACCTCCCACCTAGTGTAAAAAGGAAGGTGGGATAGCAGGAGGTAGACACTCACATCACCTTCCATCTGGCGTGAAAAGGAATGTGGGATAGCAGGAGATAGACACTCACATCACTTTGCACCTGGTGTAAAAATGAAGGTGGGATAGCAGGAGATAGACACTCACATCACTTTGCACCTGGTGTAAAAATGAAGGTGGGATAGCAGGAGATAGACACTCACATCACCTCCCACCTCGTGTAAAAAGGAAGGTGGGATAGCAGGAGGTAGACACTCACATCACCTATCTCCTTGTGTAAAAAGGAAGGTGGGATAGCAGGAGGTAGACACTCACATCACCTCCCTTCTTGTGTAAAAAGGAAGGTGGGATAGCAGGAGGTAGACACTCACATCACCTTCCACCTGGTGTTAAAAGGAAGGTGGGATAGTAGGAGGTAGACACTCACATCACCTTGCACCTGGTGTAAAAAGTAAGGTAGGATAGCAGGAGGTAGACACACGCATCACCTTCCACCTGGTGTAAAAAGGAAGGTGGGATAGCAGGAGGTAGACACACATATCAGCTTCCACCTTGTGTGAAAAGGAAGGTGGGATAGCAGGAGGTAGACACTCACATCACCTTCCACATGATGTAAAAAGGAAGGTGGGATAGCAGGAGGTAGACACTCACATCACCTTCCACTTGGTGTAAAAAGGAAGGTGGGATAGCAGGAGGTAGACACTCACATCACCTTCCACATGGTGTAAAAAGGAAGGTGGGATAGAAGAAGGTAGACACTCACATCTCATCCCACCTGGTGTAAAAATGAAGGTGGGATAGCAGGAGGTAGACACTCACATCACCTTCCACCTGGTGTAAAAAGGAAGGTGGGATAGCAGGAGGTAGACACTCACATCACCTTCCACCTGGTGTAGAAAGGAAGGTGGGATAGCAGGAGGTAGACACTCACATCACCTTGCACCTGGTGTAAAAAGGAAGGTGGGATAGCAGGAGGTAGACACACACATCACCTTCCACCTTGTGTGAAAAGGAAGGTGGGATAGCAGGAGGTAGACACTCACAGCACCTTCCACATGGTGTAAAAAGGAAGGTGGGATAGCAGGAGGTAGACACTCACATCACCTTCCACATGGTGTAAAAAGGAAGGTGGGATAGCAGGAGGTAGACACTCACATCACCTTCCACCTGGTGTAAAAAGGAAGGTGGGATAGCAGGTGGTAGACACTCACATCACCTTCCACCTGGCGTGAAAAGGAAGGTGGGATAGCAGGAGGTAGACACTCACATCTCATCCCACCTGGTGTAAAAATGAAGGTGGGATAGCAGAAGGTAGACACTCACATCACATTCCACCTGGTGTAAAAAGGAAGGTGGAATAGCAGAAGGTAGACACGAACATCTCATCCCACCTGGTGTAAAAATGAAGGTGGGATAGCAGAAGGTAGACACTCACATCACCTTCCACCTGGTGTAAAAAGGAAGGTGGAATAGCAGAAGGTAGACACTCACATCACCTTCCACCTGGTGTAAAATGGAAGGTGGGATAGCAGGAGGTAGACACTCACATCACCTCCCACCTGTTGTAAAAAGGAAGGTGGGATAGCAGGAGGTAGACACTCACACCACTTTCCACCTGGTGTAAAAAGGAAGGTGGGATAGCAGAAGGTAGACATTCACATCACCTCCCACCTTGTGTAAAAAGGAAGGTGGGATAGCAGGAGGTAGACACTCACATCACCTCCCACCTGGTGTAAAAATGAAGGTGGGATAGCAGAAGGTAGACACTCACATCACCTTACACCTGGCGTGAAAAGAAAGGTGGGATAGCAGGAGGTAGACACTCATATCACCTTCCACCTGGTGTAAAAAGGAAGGTGGGACAGCAGGAGGTAGACACTCACATCACCTTCCACCTGGTGTAAAAAGGAAGGTGGGATAGCAGGAGGTAGTCACTCACATCACCTTCCACCTGGTGTAAAAAGGAAGGTGGGATAGCAGGAGGTAGACACTCACATCACCTCCCACCTGGTGTAAAAAGGAAGGTGGGATAGCAGGAGGTAGACACTCACATCACCTTCCACCTGGTGTAAAAAGGAAGGTGGGATAGCAGGAGGTAGTCACTCACCTCACGTCCCACCTGGTGTAAAAAGGAAGGTGGGATAACAGGAGGTAGACACTCACATCACCTTCCACCTGGCGTGAAAAGGAAGGTGGGATAGCAGGAGATAGATACTCACATCACTTTGCACCTGGTGTAAAAATGAAGGTGGGATAGCAGGAGGTAGACGCTCACATCACCTCCCACCTGGTGTAAAAAGGAAGGTGGGATAGCAGGAGGTAGACACTCACATCACCTTCCACCTGGTGTAAAAAGGAAGGTGGGATAGCAGGAGGTAGTCACTCACATCACCTCCCACCTGGTGTAAAAAGGAAGGTGGGATAGCAGGAGGTAGACACTCACATCACCTTCCACCTGGCGTGAAAAGGAAGGTGGGATAGCAGGAGTTAGACACTCACTTCACTTTGGACCTGGTGTAAAAATGAAGGTGGGATAGCAGGATGTAGACACTCACATCACCTCCCACCTGGTGTAAAAAGGAAGGTGGGATAGCAGGAGGTAGACACTCACATCACCTTCCACCTGGTGTAAAAAGGAAGGTGGGATAGCAGGTGGTAGACACTCACATCACCTTCCACCTGGCGTGAAAAGGAAGGTGGGATAGCAGGAGGTAGACACTCACATCTCATCCCACCTGGTGTAAAAATGAAGGTGGGATAGCAGAAGGTAGACACTCACATCACATTCCACCTGGTGTAAAAAGGAAGGTGGAATAGCAGAAGGTAGACACGAACATCTCATCCCACCTGGTGTAAAAATGAAGGTGGGATAGCAGAAGGTAGACACTCACATCACCTTCCACCTGGTGTAAAAAGGAAGGTGGAATAGCAGAAGGTAGACACTCACATCACCTTCCACCTGGTGTAAAATGGAAGGTGGGATAGCAGGAGGTAGACACTCACATCACCTCCCACCTGTTGTAAAAAGGAAGGTGGGATAGCAGGAGGTAGACACTCACACCACTTTCCACCTGGTGTAAAAAGGAAGGTGGGATAGCAGAAGGTAGACATTCACATCACCTCCCACCTTGTGTAAAAAGGAAGGTGGGATAGCAGGAGGTAGACACTCACATCACCTCCCACCTGGTGTAAAAATGAAGGTGGGATAGCAGAAGGTAGACACTCACATCACCTTACACCTGGCGTGAAAAGAAAGGTGGGATAGCAGGAGGTAGACACTCATATCACCTTTCACCTGGTGTAAAAAGGAAGGTGGGACAGCAGGAGGTAGACACTCACATCACCTTCCACCTGGTGTAAAAAGGAAGGTGGGATAGCAGGAGGTAGTCACTCACATCACCTTCCACCTGGTGTAAAAAGGAAGGTGGGATAGCAGGAGGTAGACACTCACATCACCTCCCACCTGGTGTAAAAAGGAAGGTGGGATAGCAGGAGGTAGACACTCACATCACCTTCCACCTGGTGTAAAAAGGAAGGTGGGATAGCAGGAGGTAGTCACTCACCTCACGTCCCACCTGGTGTAAAAAGGAAGGTGGGATAACAGGAGGTAGACACTCACATCACCTTCCACCTGGCGTGAAAAGGAAGGTGGGATAGCAGGAGATAGATACTCACATCACTTTGCACCTGGTGTAAAAATGAAGGTGGGATAGCAGGAGGTAGACGCTCACATCACCTCCCACCTGGTGTAAAAAGGAAGGTGGGATAGCAGGAGGTAGACACTCACATCACCTTCCACCTGGTGTAAAAAGGAAGGTGGGATAGCAGGAGGTAGTCACTCACATCACCTCCCACCTGGTGTAAAAAGGAAGGTGGGATAGCAGGAGGTAGACACTCACATCACCTTCCACCTGGCGTGAAAAGGAAGGTGGGATAGCAGGAGTTAGACACTCACTTCACTTTGGACCTGGTGTAAAAATGAAGGTGGGATAGCAGGATGTAGACACTCACATCACCTCCCACCTCGTGTAAAAAGGAAGGTGGGATAGCATGAGATAGACACTCACATCACTTTGCACCTGGTGTAAAAATGAAGGTGGGATAGCAGGAGATAGACACTCACATCACCTCCCACCTCGTGTAAAAAGGAAGGTGGGATAGCAGGAGGTAGATACTCACATCACCTCCCTCCTTGTGTAAAAAGGAAGGTGGGATAGCAGGAGGTAGACACTCACATCACCTCCCACCTGGTGTAAAAAGGAAGGTGGGATAGCAGGAGGTAGACACTCACATCACCTCCCTCCTTGTGTAAAAAGGAATGTGGGATAGCAGGAGATAGACACTCACATCACCTTCCACCTGGTGTGAAAAGAAAGGTGGGATAGCAGAAGGTAGACACTCACGTCACCTCCACCTTGTGTAAAAAGGAAGGTGGGATAGCTGGATGTAGACACTCACATCACCTTCCACCTGGTGTAAAAAGGAAGGTGGGATAGCAGGAGGTAGACACTTACATCACCTCCCACCTGGTGTAAAAAGGAAGGTTGGATAGCAGGAGGTAGACACTCACATCACCTTCCACCTGGTGTAAAAAGGAAGGTGGGATAGCAGGAGGTAGACACTCACATCACCTCCCTCCTTGTGTAAAAAGGAAGGTGGGATAGCAGGAGATAGACACTCACATCACCTTCCACCTTGTGTGAACAGAAAAGTGGGATAGCAGAAGGTAGACACTCACATCACCTCCACCTTGTGTAAAAAGGAAGGTGGGATAGCAGAAGGTAGACACTCACATCACCTTCCACCTGGTGTAAAAAGAAAGGTGGGATAGCAGGAGGTAGACACTCACATCACCTCCCACCTGGTGTAAAAAGGAAGGTGGGATAGCAGGAGGTAGACACTCACATCACCTTGCACCTTAGGAAGCAGACTGTCCAACAAACTACCACCATCATACAATCATGCCTCCACTGTACATTAACAAGCAGATTGTCCAACAAACTACCACCATCATACGTTCATATCTTCACTGTACCTTAACAAGCAGACTGTCCAACAAACTACCACCATCATACGTTCATACTTTCACTATTCCTATCTAATAAACTTTTCTCTCGCACTATCTGACATTTAATTTTTCAAAACTTAAATTTTTAGTTAGTCACATCACATCTATTTTCTACATTTACTTCTACATGCTCTCCGAAATGTGTCTTCCAACCTTGGCAACTTCTCTTTATACTCTCCCCAAAACACCATGTCTTTGGCAGACTTTCCAATGTGCTAAACTTGTATAACATATCACATATTCAGGAATATGTAAATCCACTCTGATTATCTTCTGTAATAAGCTGAGTGAGATAGGGGATATCCAGGACAATTTTGTATTGAGAAACAAGATGTCAACCAACACATATCTTGAGGACTCCTGGAACTTTCTGGAAACTTGCCATTCTTTATTAAGAGGAAATAATGAGTAATACATCTTACTTTTTTTTACATAACTATAAAATTCCACTCAAAAGTAAGTTAATAGTGCAACAACCATCTGGAGTTTACCTGGAGAGGGATATAGATATAATTTCATAATGCCACCAGACTAATTTATATTTGATTATTTTATATATTAAAAAGATTAGTTTTTATTCCTATTAAATAATGTGAAATCAAATGTATTGTGTGCAGTGAATAGTCTGAGGAAGGTATCCAAAGAGTCCATAAATATCCTCTGTCCAATAGCCAAGTTTCCTCAGTCTCAGTGCATGCCACTGCAATATTGCACTACGACATAAGTTGACAATGCAATGAAATATTAACAATAAAAATTTCAAGGAGATCACGTCATCATTAGTAAATTAATATATTTTCATTATAAATGGTATATTAGGACAAAGACATTCCAAATCTAATTCTAACCTTTCAAAACGATGAAAGCGACCAGTATTACGACCCAGGTAATCAAGGACTGCATCCTGTGTGTAAAAATGGAGCTTGGTACAAAATAAACACAGCAGAAAACTTTGAATTGTGTTATCCTTCACCAAGTATATGCAGAAGTATGTACACTATATATACTATGCACAGTAAATAGGTATTAGTGCACTCCATGGTACTCAAGGCAGAGCAGCAGCCAAGAGACAAATAGACAACCATGCTTCAACCAGCAGCAGAATGAACATGACAAGGGTGAAAACGTGAGTGGTAACCACATCATCTTTACAATTGCCAGATCCACATTTTGATTAAATGAACCTAGGTACTGATCTGATGGTGGGACCCCACTGGATCATCAGACCCTTAGTGCTTGGTTTGCTGGTTGGGAAGGTAGCCTATGTGAGAATGTGGACATACTCCGAATAAACTTTACGTACTCTTTGCATGAGACAACCAGTAACCTAAAATGCAAAAGCAAACTTTTCTTGAAGCAACTCCGAAGTGTCATTTTGAATCGTGTCTATGAAAAAGTTAAAGGTAATCAGATGCGACACTCAGAAACTATTGCATGATATGTTGTATTTCAGTTTTTGCCAATATCTTCCAGCAAAGTAAACTGGGATCAAGAGAGGCCAACATCAGCCCGCTAATTTCTCTAGGTGATAGTGACAAGCTTTAAAGTAAGTAGTTGAGGTTAATGGAAACTTTGTATATTTAACAAACAAAATATTTTAGCATTGGCTTTGAGGACACTCAAATCAAATCCTTTATTTCATTTTACACTACAATGTGTAGTTTACATGTAATAAAATATTGGCAAGTACAAAGAAAGCCGGCTGGCAAAGCTCTCGCTTCACACACGGAGGGCCGGGTTCGATTCCTGGCGGGGTAAAAACATTTCGACACATTTCCTTCCACCTGTTTTTCTGTTCATCTAGCAGCAAGTAGGTACCTGGGTGTTAGTCGACTGGTGTGGATCGCATCCTGGAGTACAAGACTGAAGGCCCCAGAGGAAATAAAACAGACAGTCCACGATGACACACTGACTATCTTGGGTTATCCTGGGTGGCTAACCCTCTGGGGTTAAAAATCCGAACTAAATCTTATCCCTTATCTTATTAAAAGAGACATTTTCTATTTATTTTACAGAAATCACTAAGATTTATAAAATTGTGCTTAATGTAACTTACACAAGCTAACATTCAGAGTGTAACTTACACAAGCTAACTTTCACAGAGTGTAACTTACACAAGCTAACATTCAGAGAGTGTAACTTACACAAACTAACATTCAGAGAGTGTAACGTAAACAAATTAACATTCACAGAATGTAACTTACACAAGCTAACATTCAGAGAATGTAACTTACACAAGCTAACATTCAGAGAGTGTAAGTTACACAAGCTAACATTCAAAGAATGTATCTTACACAAGTTAACATTCAGAGAGTGTAACTTACACAAGCTAACATTCAGAGAGTGTAGCTTACACAAGCTAACATTCAGAGAGTGTAATTTACACAAGCTAACATTCAGAGAATGTAACTTACACAAGCTAACTTTTCTAGAGTGTAACTTACACAAGCTAACATTCAGAGAGTGTAACTTACACAAGCTAACATTCAGAGAATGTAACTTACACAAGCTAACATTCAGAGAGTGTAACTTACACAAGCTAACATTCAGAGAGTGTAACTTACACAAGCTAACATTCAGAGAATATAACTTACACAAGCTAACATTCAGAGAGTGTAACTTACACAAGCTAACATTCAGAGAGTGTAACTTATACAAGCTAACATTCAGAAAGTATAACTTACACAAGCTAACATTCAGAGAATGTAACTTACACAAGGTAACATTCAGAGAGTGTAACTTACACAAGCTAACATTAAGAGTGTGTAACTTACACAAGCTAACATTCAGAGAGTATAACTTACACAAGCTAACATTCAGAGAGTGTAACTTACACAAGCTAACATTCCTAGAATGTAACTTACACTAGCTAACATTCAGAGAATGTAACTTACACAAGCTAACATTCAGAGAGTGTAACTTACACAAGCTAACATTCAGAGAGTGTAACTTACACAAGCTAACATTCAGAGAATGTAACTTACACAAGCTAACATTCAGAGAGTGTAACTTACACAAGCTAACATTCAGAGAGTGTAACTTACACAAGCTAACATTCAGAGAGTGTAACTTACACAAGCTAACATTCAGAGAATGTAACTTACACAAGCTAACATTCAGAGAATGTAACTTACACAAGCTAACATTCAGAGAATGTAACTTACACAAGCTAACATTCAGAGAGTGTAACTTACACAAGCTAACATTCAGAGAGTGTAACTTACACAAGCTAACATTCAGAGAATGTAACTTACACAAGCTAACATTCAGAGAGTGTAACTTACACAAGCTAACATTCAGAGAGTGTAACTTACACAAGCTAACATTCAGAGAGTGTAACTTACACAAGCTAACATTCAGAGAGTGTAACTTACACAAGCTAACATTCAGAGAATGTAACTTACACAAGCTAACAT
Source organism: Cherax quadricarinatus (assembly GCF_038502225.1). Lineage (NCBI taxonomy): Eukaryota > Metazoa > Arthropoda > Malacostraca > Decapoda > Parastacidae > Cherax > Cherax quadricarinatus. The sequence continues at coordinate 29,599,987 of NC_091333.1, read as the reverse complement.
TCAGAGAATGTAACTTACACAAGCTAACATTCAGAGAGTGTAACTTACACAAGCTAACATTCAGAGAATGTAACTTACACAAGCTAACATTCAGAGAGTGTAACTTACACAAGCTAACATTCAGAGAATGTAACTTACACAAGCTAACATTCAGAGAGTGTAACTTACACAAGCTAACATTCAGAGAGTGTAACTTACACAAGCTAACATTCAGAGAGTGTAACTTACACAAGCTAACATTCAGAGAGTGTAACTTACACAAGCTAACATTCAGAGAGTGTAACTTACACAAGCTAACATTCAGAGAGTGTAACTTACACAAGCTAACATTCAGAGAATGTAACTTACACAAGCTAACATTCAGAGAGTGTAACTTACACAAGCTAACATTCAGAGAATGTAACTTACACAAGCTAACATTCAGAGAGTGTAACTTACACAAGCTAACATTCAGAGAGTGTAACTTACACAAGCTAACATTCAGAGAGTGTAACTTACACAAGCTAACATTCAGAGAGTGTAACTTACACAAGCTAACATTCAGAGAATTTAACTTACACAAGCTAACATTCACAGAGTGTAACTTACACAAGCTAACATTCACAGATTGTAACTTACACAAGCTAACATTCAGAGAGTGTAACTTACACAAGCTAACTTTCACAGAGTGTAACTTACACAAGCTAACATTCAGGGAGTGTAACTTACACAAGCTAACATTCAGAGAGTGTAACTTACACAAGCTAACATTCAGAGAGTGTAACTTACACAAGCTAACATTCAGAGAGTGTAACTTACACAAGCTAACATTCAGAGAGTGTAACTTACACAAGCTAACATTCAGAGAGTGTAACTTACACAAGCTAACATTCAGAGAATGTAACTTACACAAGCTAACATTCACAGATTGTAACTTACACAAGCTAACATTCAGAGAGTGTAACTTACACAAGCTAACATTCAGAGAATGTAACTTACACAAGCTAACATTCAGAGAGTGTAACTTACACAAGCTAACATTCAGAGAGTGTAACTTACACAAGCTAACATTCAGAGAGTGTAACTTACACAAGCTAACATTCAGAGAATGTAACTTACACAAGCTAACATTCAGAGAGTGTAACTTACACAAGCTAACATTCAGAGAGTGTAACTTACACAAGCTAACATTCAGAGAATGTAACTTACACAAGCTAACATTCAGAGAGTGTAACTTACACAAGCTAACATTCAGAGAGTGTAACTTACACAAGCTAACATTCAGAGAGTGTAACTTACACAAGCTAACATTCAGAGAATGTAACTTACACAAGCTAACATTCAGAGAAAGTAACTTACACAAGCTAACATTCAGTGAGTGTAACTTACACAAGCTAACATTCAGAGAATGTAACTTACACAAGCTAACATTTATGGAGTGTAACTTACACAAGCTAACATTCAGAGAGTGTAACTTACACAAGCTAACATTCAGAGAAAGTAACTTACACAAGCTAACATTCAGAAAGTGTAACTTACACAAGCTAACATTTAGAGAGTGTAACCTACACAAGCTAACATTCAGAGAGTGTAACTTACACAAGCTAACGTTCAGAGAATGTAACTTACACAAGTTAATATTCAGAGAGTGTAACTTACACAAGCTAACATTCAGAGAGTGTAACTTACACAAGCTAACATTCAGAGAGTGTAACTTACACAAGCTAACATTCAGAGAATGTAACTTACACAAGCTAACATTCAGAGAGTGTAACTTACACAAGCTAACATTCAGAGAATGTAACTTACACAAGCTAACATTCAGAGAATGTAACTTACACAAGCTAACATTCAGAGAGTGTAACTTACACAAGCTAACATTCAGAGAATGTAACTTACACAAGCTAACATTCAGAGAGTGTAACTTACACAAGCTAACATTCAGAGAGTGTAACTTACACAAGCTAACATTCAGAGAGTGTAACTTACACAAGCTAACATTCAGAGAGTGTAACTTACACAAGCTAACATTCAGAGAGTGTAACTTACACAAGCTAACATTCAGAGAGTGTAACTTACACAAGCTAACATTCAGAGAGTGTAACTTACACAAGCTAACATTCAGAGAGTGTAACTTACACAAGCTAACATTCAGAGAGTGTAACTTACACAAGCTAACATTCAGAGAGTGTAACTTACACAAGCTAACATTCAGAGTAACTTACACAAGCTAACATTCAGAGAGTGTAACTTACACAAGCTAACATTCAGAAAGTGTAACTTACACAAGCTAACATTCAGAGAGTGTAACTTACACAAGCTAACATTCAGAGAGTGTAACTTACACAAGCTAACATTCAGAGAATGTAACTTACACAAGCTAACATTCAGAGAGTGTAACTTACACAAGCTTACATTCAGGGAGTGTAACTTACACAAGCTAACATTCAGAGAGTGTAACTTACACAAGCTAACATTCAGAGAGTGTAACTTACACAAGCTAACATTCAGAGAGTGTAACTTACACAAGCTAACATTCAGAGAGTGTAACTTACACAAGCTAACATTCAGAGAGTGTAACTTACACAAGCTAACATTCAGAGAGTGTAACTTACACAAGCTGACATTCAAAGACTGTAACTTACACAAGCAAACATTCAGAGAGTGTAACTTACACAAGCTAACATTCAGAGAGTGTAGCTTACACAAGCTAACATTCAGAGAGTGTAACTTACACAAGCTAACATTCAGAGAATGTAACTAACACAAGCTAACATTCAGAGAGTGTAACTTACACAAGCTAACATTCAGAGAGTGTAACTTACACAAGCTAACATTCAGAGAGTGTAACTTACACAAGCTAACATTCAGAGAGTGTAACTTACACAAGCTAACATTCAGAGAGTGTAACTTACACAAGCTAACATTCAGAGAATGTAACTTACACAAGCTAACATTCAGAGAGTGTAACTTACACAAGCTAACATTCAGAGAGTGTAACTTACACAAGCTAACATTCAGAGAGTGTAACTTACACAAGCTAACATTCAGAGAGTGTAACTTACACAAGCTAACATTCAGAGAGTGTAACTTACACAAGCTAACATTCAGAGAGTGTAACTTACACAAGCTAACATTCAGAGAGTGTAACTTACACAAGCTAACATTCAGAAAGTGTAACTTACACAAGCTAACATTCAGAGAGTGTAACTTACACAAGCTAACATTCAGAGAGTGTAACTTACACAAGCTAACATTCAGAGAGTGTAACTTACACAAGCTAACATTCAGAGAGTGTAACTTACACAAGCTAACATTCAGAGAGTGTAACTTACACAAGCTAACATTCAGAGAGTGTAACTTACACAAGCTAACATTCAGAGAGTGTAACTTACACAAGCTAACATTCAGAGAGTGTAACTTACACAAGCTAACATTCACAGAGTGTAACTTACACAAGCTAACATTCAGAGAGTGTAACTTACAAAAGTTAACATTCAGAGAATGTATCTTACAAAAGCTAACATTCAGAGAGTGTAGCTTACACAAGGTATCATTCAGAGAACGTAACTTACACAAGCTAACATTCAGAGAGTGTAACTTACACAAGCTAACATTCAGAGAGTGTAACTTACACAAGCTAACATTCAGAGAGTGTAACTTACACAAGCTAACATTCAGAGAATGTAACTTACACAAGCTAACATTCAGAGAGTGTAACTTACACAAGCTAACATTCAGAGAATGTAACTTACACAAGCTAACATTCAGAGAGTGTAACTTACACAAGCTAACATTCAGAGAGTGTAACTTACACAAGCTAACATTCAGAGAGTGTAACTTACACAAGCTAACATTCAGAGAGTGTAACTTACACAAGCTAACATTCAGAGAATGTAACTTACACAAGCTAACATTCAGAGAGTGTAACTTACACAAGCTAACATTCAGAGAGTGTAACTTACACAAGCTAACATTCAGAGAGTGTAACTTACACAAGCTAACATTCAGAGAATGTAACTTACACAAGCTAACATTCAGAGAGTGTAACTTACACAAGCTAACATTCAGAGAATGTAACTTACACAAGCTAACATTCAGAGAGTGTAACTTACACAAGCTAACATTCAGAGAGTGTAACTTACACAAGCTAACATTCAGAGAGTGTAACTTACACAAGCTAACATTCAGAGAGTGTAACTTACACAAGCTAACATTCAGAGAATGTAACTAACACAAGCTAACATTCAGAGAGTGTAACTTACACAAGCTAACATTCAGAGAATGTAACTTACACAAGCTAACATTCAGAGAGTTTAACTTACACAAGCTAACATTCAAAGAGTGTAACTTACACAAGCAAACATTCAGAGAGTGTAACTTACACAAGCTATCATTCAGAGAATGTAACTTTCACAAGCTAACATTCAGAGAGTGTAACTTACACAAGCTAACATTCAGAGAGTGTAACTTACACAAGCTAACATTCAGAGAGTGTAACTTACACAAGCTAACATTCAGAGAGTGTAACTTACACAAGCTAACATTCAGAGAGTGTAACTTACACAAGCTAACATTCAGAGAGTGTAATTTACACAAGCTAACATTCAGAGAGTGTAACTTACACAAGCTAACATTCAGAGAGTGTAACTTACACAAGCTAACATTCAGAGAGTGTAACTTACACAAGCTAACATTCAGAGAGTGTAACTTACACAAGCTAACATTCAGAGAGTATAACTTACACAAGCTAACATTCAGAGAGTGTAACTTACACAAGCTAACATTCCTAGAATGTAACTTACACTAGCTAACATTCAGAGAATGTAACTTACACAAGCTAACATTCAGAGAGTGTAACTTACACAAGCTAACATTCAGAGAGTGTAACTTATACAAGCTAGCATACAGAAAGTATAACTTACACAAGCTAATATTCAGAGAATGTAACTTACACAAGGTAACATTCAGAGAGTGTAACTTACACAAGCTAACATTAAGAATGTGTAACTTACACGAGCTAACATTCAGAGAGTATAACTTAAACAAGCTAACATTCAGAGAGTGTAACTTACACAAGCTAACATTCTTAGAATGTAACTTACACAAGCTAACATTCAGAGAGTGTAACTTACACAAGCTAACATTCAGAGAGTGTAACTTACACAAGCTAACATTCAGAGAGTGTAACTTACACAAGCTAACATTCAGAGAGTGTAACTTACACAAGCTAACATTCAGAGAGTGTAACTTACACAAGCTAACATTCAGAGAGTGTAACTTACACAAGCTAACATTCAGAGAATGTAACTTACACAAGCTAACATTCAGAGAGTGTAACTTACACAAGCTAACATTCAGAGAATGTAACTTACACAAGCTAACATTCAGAGAGTGTAACTTACACAAGCTAACATTCAGAGAGTGTAACTTACACAAGCTAACATTCAGAGAATGTAACTTACACAAGCTAACATTCAGAGAGTGTAACTTACACAAGCTAACATTCAGAGAGTGTAACTTACACAAGCTAACATTCAGAGAGTGTAACTTACACAAGCTAACATTCAGAGAGTGTAACTTACACAAGCTAACATTCAGAGAGTGTAACTTACACAAGCTAACATTCAGAGAGTGTAACTTACACAAGCTAACATTCAGAGAGTGTAACTTACACAAGCTAACATTCAGAGAGTGTAACTTACACAAGCTAACATTCAGAGAGTGTAACTTACACAAGCTAACATTCAGAGAGTGTAACTTACACAAGCTAACATTCAGAGAGTGTAACTTACACAAGCTAACATTCAGAGAGTGTAACTTACACAAGCTAACATTCAGAGAGTGTAACTTACACAAGCTAACATTCAGAGAGTGTATCTTACACAAGCTAACATTCAGAGAGTGTATCTTACACAAGCTAACATTCAGAGAGTGTAACTTACACAAGCTAACATTCAGAGAGTGTAACTTACACAAGCTAACATTCAGAGAGTGTAACTTACACAAGCTAACATTCAGAGAGTGTAACTTACACAAGCTAACATTCAGAGAGTGTAACTTACACAATCTAACATTCAGAGAGTGTAACTTACACAAGCTAACATTCAGAGAGTGTAACTTACACAAGCTAACATTCAGAGAGTGTAACTTACACAAGCTAACATTCAGAGAATGTAACTTACACAAGCTAACATTCAGAGAGTGTAACTTACACAAGCTAACATTCAGAGAGTGTAACTTACACAAGCTAACATTCAGAGAGTGTAACTTACACAAGCTAACATTCAGAGAGTATAACTTACACAAGCTAACATTCAGAGAGTGTAACTTACACAAGCTAACATTCAGAGAGTGTAACTTACACAAGCTAACATTCAGAGAATGTAACTTACACAAGCTAACATTCAGAGAGTGTAACTTACACAAGCTAACATTCAGAGAGTGTAACTTACACAAGCTAACATTCAGAGAGTGTAACTTACACAAGCTAACATTCAGAGAGTGTAACTTACACAAGCTAACATTCAGAGAGTGTAACTTACACAAGCTAACATTCAGAGAGTGTAACTTACACAAGCTAACATTCAGAGAATGTAACTTACACAAGCTAACATTCAGAGAGTGTAACTTACACAAGCTAACATTCAGAGAGTGTAACTTACACAAGCTAACATTCAGAGAGTGTAACTTACACAAGCTAACATTCAGAGAGTGTAACTTACACAAGCTAACATTCAGAGAGTGTAACTTACACAAGCTAACATTCAGAGAGTGTAACTTACACAAGCTAACATTCAGAGAGTGTAACTTACACAAGCTAACATTCAGAGAGTGTAACTTACACAAGCTAACATTCAGAGAATGTAACTTACACAAGCTAACATTCAGAGAATGTAACTTACACAAGCTAACATTCAGAGAATGTAACTTACACAAGTTAATATTCAGAGAGTGTAACTTACACAAGCTAACATTCAGAGAATGTAACTTACACAATCTAACATTCAGAGAGTGTAACTTACACAAGCTAACATTCAGAGAGTGTAACTTACACAAGCTAACATTCAGAGAATGTAACTTACACAAGCTAACATTCACAGATTGTAACTTACACAAGCTAACATTCAGAGATTGTAACTTACACAAGCTAACATTTAGAGAGTGTAACTTACACAAGCTAACATTCACAGAATGTAACTTAAAGAAGCTAACATTCAGAGAGTGTAACTAACACAAGCTAACATTCAGAGAATGTAACTTACACAAGCTAACATTCAGAGAGTGTATCTTACACAAGCTAACATTCAGAGAGTGTAACTTACACAAGCTAACATTCAGAGAGTGTAACTTACACAAGCTAACATTCAGAGAGTGTAACTTACACAAGCTAACATTCAGAGAGTATAACTTACACAAGCTAACATTCAGAGAGTGTATCTTACACAAGCTAACATTCAGAGAGTGTAGCTTACACAAGCTAACATTCAGAGAGTGTAATTTACACAAGCTAACATTCAGAGAGTGTAACTTATACAAGCTAACATTCAGAAAGTATAACTTACAGAAGCTAACATTCAGAGAATGTAACTTACACAAGCTAACATTCAGAGAGTGTAACTTACACAAGCTAACATTCAGAGAGTGTAACTTACACAAGCTAACATTCAGAGAGTGTAACTTACACAAGCTAACATTCAGAGAATGTAACTTACACAAGCTAACATTCAGAGAGTGTAACTTACACAAGCTAACATTCAGAGAGTGTAACTTACACAAGCTAACATTAAGAATGTGTAACTTACACGAGCTAACATTCAGAGAGTATAACTTAAACAAGCTAACATTCAGAGAATGTAACTTACACAAGCTAACATTCAGAGAGTGTAACTTACACAAGCAAACATTCAGAGAGTGTAACTTACACAAGCTAACATTCAGAGAATGTAACTTACACAAGCTAACATTCAGAGAGTGTAACTTACACAAGCTAACATTCAGAGAATGTAACTTACACAAGCTAACATTCAGAGAGTGTAACTTACACAAGCTAACATTCAGAGAATGTAACTTACACAAGCTAACATTCAGAGAGTGTAACTTACACAAGCTAACATTCAGAGAATGTAACTTACACAAGCTAACATTCAGAGAGTGTAACTTACACAAGCTAACATTCAGAGAGTGTAACTTACACAAGCTAACATTCAGAGAATGTAACTTACACAAGCTAACATTCAGAGAGTGTAACTTACACAAGCTAACATTCAGAGAGTGTAACTTACACAAGCTAACATTCAGAGAGTGTAACTTACACAAGCTAACATTCAGAGAGTGTAACTTACACAAGCTAACATTCAGAGAGTGTAACTTACACAAGCTAACATTCAGAGAGTGTAACTTACACAAGCTAACATTCAGAGAGTGTAACTTACACAAGCTAACATTCAGAGAGTGTAACTTACACAAGCTAACATTCAGAGAGTGTAACTTACACAAGCTAACATTCAGAGAATGTAACTTACACAAGCTAACATTCAGAGAGTGTAAGTTACACAAGCTAACATTCAGAGAGTGTAACTTACACAAGCTAACATTCAGAGAATGTAACTTACACAAGCTAACATTCAGAGAGTGTAACTTACACAAGCTAACATTCAGTGTAATTTACAAAAGCTAACATTCAGAGAATTTAACTTACACAAGCTAACATTCAGGGAGTGTAAGTTACACAAGCTAACATTCATAGAGTGTAACTTACACAAGCTAACATTCAGAGAATGTAACTTACACAAGCTAACATTCAGAGAGTGTAATTTACACAAGCTAACATTCAGAGAATGTAACTTACACAAGCTAACATTCAGAGAGTGTAACTTACACAAGCTAACATTCAGAGAAAGTAACTTACACAAGCTAACATTCAGAAAGTGTAACTTACACAAGCTAACATTCAGAGAGTGTGACTTACACAAGCTAACATTCAGAGAGTGTAACTTACACAAGCTAACGTTCAGAGAATGTAACTTACACAAGCTAACATTCAGAGAGTGTAACTTACACAAGCTAACATTCAGAGAGTGTAACTTACACAAGCTAACATTCAGAGAGTGTAACTTACACAAGCTAACATTCAGAGAATGTAACTTACACAAGCTAACATTCAGAGAGTGTAACTTACACAAGCTAACATTCAGAGAGTGTAACTTACACAAGCTAACATTCAGAGAGTGTAACTTACACAAGCTAACATTCAGAGAGTGTAACTTACACAAGCTAACATTCAGAGAGTGTAACTTACACAAGCTAACATTCAGAGAGTGTAACTTACACAAGCTAACATTCAGAGAGTGTAACTTACACAAGCTAACATTCAGAGAGTGTAACTTACACAAGCTAACATTCAGAGAGTGTAACTTACACAAGCTAACATTCAGAGAGTGTAACTTACACAAGCTAACATTCAGAGAATGTAACTTACACAAGCTAACATTCAGAGAGTGTAACTTACACAAGCTAACATTCAGAGAGTGTAACTTACACAAGCTAACATTCAGAGAGTGTAACTTACACAAGCTAACATTCAGAGAGTGTAACTTACACAAGCTAACATTCAGAGAATGTAACTTACACAAGCTAACATTCAGAGAGTGTAACTTACACAAGCTAACATTCAGAGAGTGTAACTTACACAAGCTAACATTCAGAGAGTGTAACTTACACAAGCTAACATTCAGAGAGTGTAACTTACACAAGCTAACATTCAGAGAGTGTAACTTACACAAGCTAACATTCAGAGAGTGTAACTTACACAAGCTAACATTCAGAGAGTGTAACTTACACAGGCTAACATTCAGAGAGTGTAACTTACACAAGCTAACATTCAGAGAGTGTAACTTACACAAGCTAACATTCAGAGAGTGTAACTTACACAAGCTAACATTCAGAGAATGTAACTTACACAAGCTAACATTCAGAGAGTGTAACTTACACAAGCTAACATTCAGAGAGTGTATCTTACACAAGCTAACATTCAGAGAGTGTAACTTACACAAGCTAACATTCAGAGAGTGTAACTTACAGAAGCTAACATTCAGAGAGTGTATCTTATACAAGCTAACATTCAGAGAGTGTAACTTACACAAGCTAACATTCAGAGAGTGTAACTTGCACAAGCTAACATTCAGAGAGTGTAACTTACACAAGCTAACATTCAGAGAGTGTAACTTACACAAGCTAACATTCAGAGAATGTAACTTACACAAGCTAACATTCAGAGAGTGTAACTTACACAAGCTAACATTCAGAGAGTGTAACTTACACAAGCTAACATTCAGAGAGTGTAACTTTCACAAGCTAACATTCAGAGAGTGTAACTTACACAAGCTAACATTCAGAGAGTGTAACTTACACAAGCTAACATTCAGAGAGTGTAACTTACACAAGCTAACATTCAGAGAGTGTAACTTACACAAGCTAACATTCAGAGAGTGTAACTTACACAAGCTAACATTCAGAGAATGTAACTTACACAAGCTAACATTCAGAGAGTGTAACTTACACAAGCTAACATTCAGAGAGTGTAACTTACACAAGCTAACATTCAGAGAGTGTAACTTACACAAGCTAACATTCAGAGAGTGTAACTTACACAAGCTAACATTCAGAGAATGTAACTTACACAAGCTAACATTCAGAGAATGTAACTTACACAAGCTAACATTCAGAGAGTGTAACTTACACAAGCTAACATTCAGAGAGTGTAACTTACACAAGCTAACATTCAGAAAGTGTAACTTACACAAGCTAACATTTAGAGAGTGTAACCTACACAATCTAACATTCAGAGAGTGTAACTTACACAAGCTAACGTTCAGTGTAACTTACACAAGCTAACATTCAGAAAGTGTAACTTACACAAGCTAACATTCAGAGAGTGTGACTTACACAAGCTAACATTCAGAGAGTGTAACTTACACAAGCTAACGTTCAGAGAATGTAACTTACACAAGCTAACATTCATAGAGTGTAACTTACACAAGCTAACATTCAGAGAGTGTAACTTACACAAGCTAACATTAACTTACACAAGCTAACATTCAGAGAGTGTAACTTACACAAGCTAACATTCAGAGAGTGTAACTTACACAAGCTAACATTCAGAGAGTGTAACTTACACAAGCTAACATTCAGAGAATGTAACTTACACAAGCTAACATTCAGAGAGTGTAACTTACACAAGCTAACATTCAGAGAGTGTAACTTACACAAGCTAACATTCAGAGAGTGTAACTTACACAAGCTAACATTCAGAGAGTGTAACTTACACAAGCTAACATTCAGAGAGTGTAACTTACACAAGCTAACATTCAGAGAATGTAACTTACACAAGCTAACATTCAGAGAGTGTAACTTACACAAGCTAACATTCAGAGAGTGTAACTTACACAAGCTAACATTCAGAGAGTGTAACTTACACAAGCTAACATTCAGAGAGTGTAGCTTACACAAGCTAACATTCAGAGATTGTAACTTACACAAGCTAACATTCAGAGAGTGTAACTTACACAAGCTAACATTCAGAGAGTGCAACTTACACAAGCAACATTCAGTGAGTGTAACTTACACAAGCTAACTTTCAGGGAGTGTAACTTACAAAAGCTAACATTCAGAGAATGTAACTTACACAAGCTAACATTCATGGAGTGTAACTTACACAAGCTAACATTCAGAGAGTGTAACTTACACAAGCTAACATTCAGAGAAAGTAACTTACACAAGCTAACATTCAGAGAGTGTAACTTACACAAGCTAACATTCAGTGAGTGTAACTTACACAAGCTAACATTCAGAGAATTTAACTTACACAAGCTAACATTCAGGGAGTGTAACTTATACAAGCTAACATACAGAGAGTGTAACTTACACAAGCTAACATTCAGAGAATGTAACTTACACAAGCTAACATTCAGAGAGTGTAACTTACACATGCTAACATTCATTGAGTGTAACTTACACAAGCTAACATTCAGAGAGTGTAACTTACACAAGCTAACATTCACAGAGTGTAACTTACACAAGCAAACATTCAGAGATTGTAACTTACACAAGCTAACATTCAGAGAGTGTAACTTACACAAGCTAACATTCAGAGAGTGTAACTTACACAAGCTAACATTCAGAGAGTGTAACTTACACAAACTAACATTCAGAGAGTGTAACTTACACAAGCTAACATTCAGAGAGTGTAACTTACACAAGCTAACATTCAGAGAGTGTAACTTACACAAGCTAACATTCAGAGAGTGTAACTTACACAAGCTAACATTCAGAGAGTGTAACTTACACAAGCTAACATTCAGAGAGTGTAACTTACACAAGCTAACATTCAGAGAGTGTAACTTACACAAGCTAACATTCAGAGAGTGTAACTTACACAAGCTAACATTCAGAGAGTGTAACTTACACAAGCTAACATTCAGAGAGTGTAACTTACACAAGCTAACATTCAGAGAGTGTAACTTACACAAGCTAACATTCAGAGAGTGTAACTTACACAAGCTAACATTCAGAGAGTGTAACTTACACAAGCTAACATTCAGAGAGTGTAACTTACACAAGCTAACATTCAGAGAGTGTAACTTACACAAGCTAACATTCAGAGAGTGTAACTTACACAAACAAACATTCAGAGAGTGTAACTTACACAAGCTAACATTCAGAGAGTGTAACTTACACAAGCTAACATTCAGAGAGTGTAACTTACACAAGCTAACATTCAGAGAATGTAACTTACACAAGCTAACATTCAGAGAGTGTAACTTACACAAGCTAACATTCAGAGAGTGTAACTTACACAAGCTAACATTCAGAGAGTGTAACTTACACAAGCTAACATTCAGAGAGAGTAGCTTACACAAGCCAACATTCAGAGAGTGTAACTTACACAAGCTAACATTCAGAGAGTGTAACTTACACAAGCTAACATTCAGAGAGTGTAACTTACACAAGCTAACATTCAGAGAATGTAACTTACACAAGCTAACATTCAGAGAGTGTAACTTACACAAGCTAACATTCAGAGAGTGTAACTTACACAAGCTAACATTCAGAGAGTGTAACTTACACAAGCTAACATTCAGAGAATGTAACTTACACAAGCTAACATTCGGAGAATGTAACTTACACAAGCTAACATTCTGAGAAAGTAACTTACACAAGCTAACATTCAGAGAGTGTAACTTACACAAGCTAACATTCAGAGAGTGTAACTTACACAAGCTAACATTCAGAGAGTGTAACTTACACAAGCTAACATTCAGAGAATGTAACTTACACAAGCTAACATTCAGAGAGTGTAACTTACACAAGCTAACATTCAGAGAGTGTAACTTACACAAGCTAACATTCAGAGAGTGTAACTTACACAAGCTAACATTCAGAGAATGTAACTTACACAAGCTAACATTCAGAGAATGTAACTTACACATGCTTACATTCAGAGAATGTATCTTACACAATCTAACATTCAGAGAGTGTAACTTACACAAGCTAACATGCAGAGAGTGTAACTTACAGAGAAGTAACTTACACAAGCTTCATTCAGAGTGTAACTTACACAAGCTAACATTCAGAGAGTGTAACTTACACAAGCTAACATTCAGAGAGTGTAACTTACACAAGCTAACATTCAGAGAATGTAACTTACACAAGCTAACATTCAGAGAATGTAACTTACACAAGCTAACATTCAGAGAGTGTAACTTACACAAGCTAACATTCAGAGAGTGTAACTTACACAAGCTAACATTCAGAGAATGTAACTTACACAAGCTAACATTCAGAGAGTGTAACTTACACAAGCTAACATTCAGAGAATGTAACTTACACAAGCTAACATTCAGAGAGTGTAACTTACACAAGCTAACATTCAGAGAATGTAACTTACACAAGCTAACATTCAGAGAATGTAACTTACACAAGCTAACATTCAGAGAGTGTAACTTACACAAGCTAACATTCAGAGAATGTAACTTACACAAGCTAACATTCAGAGAGTGTAACTTACACAAGCTAACATTCAGAGAGTGTAACTTACACAAGCTAACATTCAGAGAATGTAACTTACACAAGCTAACATTCACAGAGTGTAACTTACACAAGCTAACATTCAGAGATTGTAACTTACACAAGCTAACATTTAGAGAGTGTAACTTACACAAGCTAACATTCACAGAATGTAACTTAGATAAGCTAACATTCAGAGAGTATAACTTACACAAGCTAACATTCAGAGAGTGTATCTTACACAAGCTAACATTCAGAGAGTGTAGCTTACACAAGCTAACATTCAGAGAATGTAACTTACACAAGGTAACATTCAGAGAGTGTAACTTGCACAAGCTAACATTAAGAGTGTGCAACTTACACAAGCTAACATTCAGAGAGTGTAACTTACACAAGCTAACATTCAGAGAGTGTAACTTACACAAGCTAACATTCAGAGAGTGTAACTTACACAAGCTAACATTCAGAGAGTGTAACTTACACAAGCTAACATTCAGAGAGTGTAACTTACACAAGCTAACATTCAGAGAGTGTAACTTACACAAGCTAACATTCAGAGAGTGTAACTTACACAAGCTAACATTCAGAGAGTGTAACTTACACAAGCTAACATTCAGAGAATGTAACTTACACAAGCTAACATTCAGAGAGTGTAACTTACACAAGCTAACATTCAGAGAGTGTAACTTACACAAGCTAACATTCAGAGAGTGTAACTTACACAAGCTAACATTCAGAGAATGTAACTTACACAAGCAAACATTCAGAGAGTGTAACTTACACAAGCTATCATTCAGAGAATGTAACTTTCACAAGCTAACATTCAGAGAGTGTAACTTACACAAGCTAACATTCAGAGAGTGTACCTTACACAAGCAAACATTCAGAGTGTAACTTACACAAGCTATCATTCAGAGAATGTAACTTACACAAGCTAACATTCAGAGAGTGTAACTTACACAAGCTAACATTCAGAGAGTGTAACTTACACAAGCTAACATTCAGAGAATGTAACTTACACAAGCTAACATTCAGAGAGTGTAACTTACACAAGCTAACATTCAGAGAATGTAACTTACACAAGCTAACATTCAGAGAGTGTAACTTACACAAGCTAACATTCAGAGAGTGTAACTTACACAAGCAACATTCAGAGAGTGTGAGTCACACAAGCTAACATTCAGAGAATGAAACTTTCACAAGCTAACATTCAGAGAGTGAAACTTACACAAGCTAACATTCAGAGAGTGTAACTTACACAAGCTAACATTCAGAGAATGTAACTTACACAAGCTAACATTCAGAGACTGTAACTTACACAAGCTAACATTCAGAGAGTGTAACTTACACAAGCTAACATTCAGAGAGTGTAACTTACACAAGCTAACATTCAGAGAGTGTAACTTACACAAGCTAACATTCAGAGAGTGTAACTTACACAAGCTAACATTCAGAGAATATAACTTGCACAAGCTAACATTCAGAGAGTGTAACTTACACAAGCTAACATTCAGAGAGTGTAACTTACACAAGCTAACATTCAGAGAATGTAACTTACACAAGCTAACATTCAGAGAGTGTAACTTATACAAGCTAACATTCAGAGAGTGTAACTTACACAAGCTAACATTCAGAGAGTGTAACTTACACAAGCTAACATTCAGAGAGTGTAACTTACACAAGCTAACATTCAGAGAGTGTAACTTACACAAGCTAACATTCAGAGAGTGTAACTTACACAAGCTAACATTCAGAGAGTGTAACTTACACAAGCTAACATTCAGAGAGTGTAACTTACACAAGCTAACATTCAGAGAGTGTAACTTACACAAGCTAACATTCAGAGAATGTAACTTACACAAGCTAACATTCAGAGAGTGTAACTTACACAAGCTAACATTCAGAGAATGTAACTTACACAAGCTAACATTCAGAGAGTGTAACTTACACAAGCTAACATTCAGAGAATGTAACTTACACAAGCTAACATTCAGAGAGTGTAACTTACACAAGCTAACATTCAGAGAATGTAACTTACACAAGCTAACATTCAGAGAGTGTAACTTACACAAGCTAACATTCAGAGAGTGTAACTTACACAAGCTAACATTCAGAGAGTGTAACTTACACAAGCTAACATTCAGAGAGTGTAACTTACACAAGCTAACATTCAGAGAGTGTAACTTACACAAGCTAACATTCAGAGAGTGTAACTTACACAAGCTAACATTCAGAGAGTGTAACTTACACAAGCTAACATTCAGAGAGTGTAACTTACACAAGCTAACATTCAGAGAATGTAACTTACACAAGCTAACATTCAGAGAGTGTAACTTACACAAGCTAACATTCAGAGAGTGTAACTTACACAAGCTAACATTCACAGATTGTAACTTACACAAGCTAACATTCAGAGATTGTAACTTACACAAGCTAACATTTAGAGAGTGTAACTTACACAAGCTAACATTCAGAGAGTGTAGCTTACACAAGCTAACATTCAGAGAGTGTAACTTACACAAGCTAACATTCAGAGAGTGTAGCTTACACAAGCTAACATTCATAGAGTGTAGCTTACACAAGCTATCATTCAGAGATTGTAACTTACACAAGCTAACATTCAGAGAGTGTAACTTACACAAGCTAACATTCAGAGAGTGTAACTTACACAAGCTAACATTCAGAGAGTGTAACTTACACAAGCTAACATTCAGAGAGTGTAACTTACACAAGCTAACGTTCAGAGAATGTAACTTACACAAGCTAACATTCATAGAGTGTAACTTACACAAGCTAACATTCAGAGAGTGTAACTTACACAAGCTAACATTCAGAGAATGTAACTTACACAAGCTAACATTCAGAGAGTGTAACTTACACAAGCTAACATTCAGAGAATGTAACTTACACAAGCTAACATTCAGAGAATGTAACTTACACAAGCTAACATTCAGAGAGTGTAACTTACACAAGCTAACATTCAGAGAGTGTAACTTACACAAGCTAACATTCAGAGAGTGTAACTTACACAAGCTAACATTCAGAGAGTGTAACTTACACAAGCTAACATTCAGAGAATGTAACTTACACAAGCTAACATTCAGAGAGTGTAACTTACACAAGCTAACATTCAGAGAGTGTAACTTACACAAGCTAACATTCAGAGAGTGTAACTTACACAAGCTAACATTCAGAGAGTGTAACTTACACAAGCTAACATTCAGAGAGTGTAACTTACACAAGCTAACATTCAGAGAGTGTAACTTACACAAGCTAACATTCACAGAGTGTAACTTACACAAGCTAACATTCAGAGAGTGTAACTTACACAAGCTAACATTCAGAGAGTGTAACTTACACAAGCTAACATTCAGAGAGTGTAACTTACACAAGCTAACATTCAGAGAATGTAACTTACACAAGCTAACATTCAGAGAGTGTAACTTACACAAGCTAACATTCAGAGAGTGTAACTTACACAAGCTAACATTCAGAGAGTGTAACTTACACAAGCTAACATTCAGAGAGTGTAACTTACACAAGCTAACATTCAGAGAATGTAACTTACACAAGCTAACATTCAGAGAGTGTAACTTACACAAGCTAACATTCAGAGAGTGTAACTTACACAAGCTAACATTCAGAGAGTGTAACTTACACAAGCTAACATTCAGAGAGTGTAACTTACACAAGTTAACATTCAGAGAGTGTAACTTACACAAGCTAATATTCAGAGAGTGTAACTTACACAAGCTAACATTCAGGGAGTGTAACTTACACAAGCTAACATTCAGAGAGTGTAACTTACACAAGCTAACATTCAGAGAGTGTAACTTACACAAGCTAACATTCAGAGAATGTAACTTACACAAGCTAACATTCAGAGAGTGTAACTTACACAAGCTAACATTCAGAGAGTGTAACTTACACAAGCTAACATTCAGAGAGTGTAACTTACACAAGCTAACATTCAGAGAGTGTAACTTACACAAGCTAACATTCAGAGAATGTAACTTACACAAGCTAACATTCAGAGAGTGTAACTTACACAAGCTAACATTCAGAGAATGTAACTTACACAAGCTAACATTCAGAGAGTGTAACTTACACAAGCTAACATTCAGAGAGTGTAACTTACACAAGCTAACATTCAGAGAAAGTAACTTACACAAGCTAACATTCAGGGAGTGTAAGTTACACAAGCTAACATTCATAGAGTGTAACTTACACAAGCTAACATTCAGAGAATGTAAATTACACAAGCTAACATTCATAGAGTGTAACTTACACAAGCTAACATTCAGAGAGTGTATCTTACACAAGCTAACATTCAGAGAGTGTAACTTACACAAGCTAACATTCAGAGAGTGTAACTTACACAAGCTAACATTCAGAGAGTGTAACTTACACAAGCTAACATTCAGAGAGTGTAACTTACACAAGCTAACATTCAGAGAATGTAACTTACACAAGCTAACATTCAGAGAGTGTAACTTACACAAGCTAACATTCAGAGAAAGTAACTTACACAAGCTAACATTCAGAAAGTGTAACTTACACAAGCTAACATTTAGAGAGTGTAACCTACACAATCTAACATTCAGAGAGTGTAACTTACACAAGCTAACGTTCAGAGAATGTAACTTACACAAGCTAACATTCATAGAGTGTAACTTACACAAGCTAACATTCAGAGAATGTAACTTACACAAGCTAACATTCAGAGAGTGTAATTTACACAAGCTAACATTCAGAGAATGTAACTTACACGAGCTAACATTCAGAGAGTGTAACTTACACAAGCTTACATTCAGGGAGTGTAACTTACACAAGCTAACATTCATAGAGTGTAACTTACACAAGCTAACATTCAGAGAATGTAACTTACACAAGCTAACATTCAGAGAGTGTAACTTACACAAGCTAACATTCAGAGAGTGTAACTTACACAAGCTAACATTCAGAGAGTGTAACTTACACAAGCTAACATTCAGTGAGTGTAACTTACACAAGCTAACATTCAGAGAGTGTAACTTACACAAGCTAACATTCAGAGAGTGTAACTTACACAAGCTAACATTCAGAGAGTGTAACTTACACAAGCTAACATTCAGAGAGTGTAACTTACACAAGCTAACATTCAGAGAGTGTAACTTACACAAGCTAACATTCAGAGAGTGTAACTTACACAAGCTATCATTCAGAGAATGTAACTTACACAAGCTAACATTTAGTGAGTGTAACTTACACAAGCTAACATTCAGAGAGTGTAACTTACACAAGCTAACATTCAAAGACTGTAACTTACACAAGCTAACATTCAGAGAGTGTAACTTACACAAGCTAACATTCAGAGAGTGTAACTTACACAAGCTAACATTCAGAGAGTGTAACTTACACAAGCTAACATTCAGAGAAAGTAACTTACACAAGCTAACATTCAGAAAGTGTAACTTACACAAGCTAACATTCAGAGAGTGTAACTTACACAAGCTAACATTCAGAGAGTGTAACTTACACAAGCTAACATTCAGAGACACTTACACAAGAGAGTGTAACTTACACAAGCTAACATTCAGAGAGTGTAACTTACACAAGCTAACATTCAGAGAGTGTAACTTACACAAGCTAACATTCAGAGAGTGTAACTTACACAAGCTAACATTCAGAGAGTGTACGTTACACAAGCAAACATTCAGAGTGTAACTTACACAAGCTAACATTCAGAGAATGTAACTTACACAAGCTAACATTCAGAGAATGTAACTTACACAAGCTAACATTCAGAGAATGTAACTTACACAAGCTAACATTCAGAGAATGTAACTTACACAAGCTAACATTCAGAGAGTGTAACTTACACAAGCTAACATTCAGAGAGTGTAACTTACACAAGCTAACATTCAGAGAATGTAACTTACACAAGCTAACATTCAGAGAGTGTAACTTACACAAGCTAACATTCAGAGAGTGTAACTTACACAAGCTAACATTCAGAGAGTGTAACTTACACAAGCTAACATTCAGAGAGTGTAACTTACACAAGCTAACATTCAGAGAGTGTAACTTACACAAGCTAACATTCAGAGAGTGTAACTTACACAAGCTAACATTCAGAGAGTGTAACTTACACAAGCTAACATTCAGAGAGTGTAACTTACACAAGCTAACATTCAGAGAGTGTAACTTACACAAGCTAACATTCAGAGAGTGTAACTTACACATGCTAACATTCAGAGAGTGTAACTTACACAAGCTAACATTCAGAGAGTGTAACTTACACAAGCAAACATTCAGAGAGTGTAACTTACACAAGCTAACATTCAGAGAATGTAACTTACACAAGCTAACATTCAGAGAGTGTAACTTACACAAGCTAACATTCAGAGAGTGTAACTTACACAAGCTAACATTCAGAGAGTGTAACTTACACAAGCTAACATTCAGAGAGTGTAACTTACACAAGCTAACATTCATGGAGTGTAACTTACACAAGCTAACATTCAGAGAGTGTAACTTACACAAGCTAACATTCAGAGAAAGTAACTTACACAAGCTAACATTCAGAGAGTGTAACTTACACAAGCTAACATTCAGTGAGTGTAACTTACACAAGCTAACATTCAGAGAATGTAACTTACACAAGCTAACATTCAGAGAGTGTAACTTACACAAGCTAACATTCAGAGAGTGTAACTTACACAAGCTAACATTCAGAGAGTGTAACTTACACAAGCTAACATTCAGAGAGTGTAACTTACACAAGCTAACATTCAGAGAGTGTAACTTACACAAGCTAACATTCAGAGAGTGTAACTTACACAAGCTAACATTCAGAGAGTGTAACTTACACAAGCTAACATTCAGAGAATGTAACTTACACAAGCTAACATTCAGAGAATGTAACTTACACAAGCTAACATTCAGAGAGTGTAACTTACAAAAGCTAACAATCAGCTAACATTCAGAGAATGTAACTTACAGAAGCTAACATTCAGAGAGTGTAACTTACACAAGCTAACATTCAGAGAGTGTAACTTACACAAGCTAACATTCAGAGAATGTAACTTACACAAGCTAACATTCAGAGAGTGTAACTTACACATTCAGAGAGTGTAACTTACACAAGCTAACTTTCACAGAGTGTAACTTACACAAGCTAACATTCAGGGAGTGTAACTTACACAAGCTAACATTCAGAGAGTGTAACTTACACAAGCTAACATTCAGAGAGTGTAACTTACACAAGCTAACATTCAGAGAGTGTAACTTACACAAGCTAACATTCAGAGAGTGTAACTTACACAAGCTAACATTCAGAGAGTGTAACTTACACAAGCTAACATTCAGAGAGTGTAACTTACACAAGCTAACATTCAGAGAATGTAACTTACACAAGCTAACATTCAGAGAATGTAACTTACACAAGCTAACATTCAGAGAGTGTAACTTACACAAGCTAACATTCAGAGAGTGTAACTTACACAAGCTAACATTCAGAGAATGTAACTTACACAAGCTAACATTCAGAGAGTGTAACTTACACAAGCTAACATTCAGAGAATGTAACTTACACAAGCTAACATTCAGAGAGTGTAACTTACACAAGCTAACATTCAGAGAATGTAACTTACACAAGCTAACATTCAGAGAGTGTAACTTACACAAGCTAACATTCAGAGAGTGTAACTTACACAAGCTAACATTCAGAGAGTGTAACTTACACAAGCTAACATTCAGAGAGTGTAACTTACACAAGCTAACATTCAGAGAATGTAACTTACGCAAGCTAACATTCAGAGAGTGTAACTTACACAAGCTAACATTCAGAGAGTGTAACTTACACAAGCTAACTTTCACAGAGTGTAACTTACAGAAGCTAACATTCAGGGAGTGTAACTTACACAAGCTAACATTCAGAGAGTGTAACTTACACAAGCTAACATTCAGAGAGTGTACGTTACACAAGCAAACATTCAGAGTGTAACTTACACAAGCTAACATTCAGAGAGTGTAACTTACACAAGCTAACATTCAGGGAGTGTAACTTACACAAGCTAACATTCAGAGAGTGTAACTTACACAAGCTAACATTCAGAGAGTGTACGTTACACAAGCAAACATTCAGAGTGTAACTTACACAAGCTAACATTCAGAGAATGTAACTTACACAAGCTAACATTCAGAGAATGTAACTTACACAAGCTAACATTCAGAGAATGTAACTTACACAAGCTAACATTCAGAGAGTGTAACTTACACAAGCTAACATTCAGAGAGTGTAACTTACACAAGCTAACATTCAGAGAGTGTAACTTACACAAGCTAACATTCAGAGAATGTAACTTATACAAGTTAATATTCAGAGAGTGTAACTTACACAAGCTAACATTCAGAGAATGTATCTTACACAATCTAACATTCAGAGAGTGTTACTTACACAAGCTAACATTCAGAGAGTGTAACTTACAGAAGCTAACACTCAGAGAATGTAACTTACACAAGCTAACATTCAGGGAGTGTAAGTTACACAAGCTAACATTCATAGAGTGTAACTTACACAAGCTAACATTCAGAGAATGTAACTTACACAAGCTAACATTTATGGAGTGTAACTTACACAAGCTAACATTCAGAGAGAGTAACTTACACAAGCTAACATTCAGAGAGTGTAACTTACACAAGCTAACATTCAGAGAGTGTAACTTACACAAGCTAACATTCAGAGAATGTAACTTACACAAGCTAACATTCAGAGAGTGTAACTTACACAAGCTAACATTCAGAGAATTTAACTTACACAAGCTAACATTCAGGGAGTGTAAGTTACACAAGCTAACATTCATGAAGTGTAACTTACACAAGCTAACATTCAGAGAATGTAACTTACACAAGCTAACATTTATGGAGTGTAACTTACACAAGCTAACATTCAGAGAGTGTAACTTACACAAGCTAACATTCAGAGAGTGTAACTTACACAAGCTAACATTCAGAGAGTGTAACTTACACAAGCTAACATTCAGAGAATGTAACTTACACAAGCTAACATTCAGAGTGTAACTTACACAAGCTAACATTCAGAGAATGTAACTTACACAAGCTAACATTCAGAGAGTGTAACTTACACAAGCTAACATTCAGAGAGTGTAACTTACACAAGCTAACATTCAGAGAGTGTAACTTACACAAGCTAACATTCAGAGAGTGTAACTTACACAAGCTAACATTCAGAGAATGTAACTTACACAAGCTAACATTCAGAGAGTGTAACTTACACAAGCTAACATTCAGAGAGTGTAACTTACACAAGCTAACATTCAGAGAGTGTAACTTACACAAGCTAACATTCAGAGAATGTAACTTACACAAGCTAACATTCAGAGAGTGTAACTTACACAAGCTAACATTCAGAGAATGTAACTTACACAAGCTAACATTCAGAGAGTGTAACTTACACAAGCTAACATTCAGAGAATGTAACTTTCACAAGCTAATATTCAGAGAGTGTAACTTACACAAGCTAACATTCAGAGAGTGTACCTTACACAAGCTAATATTCAGAGAGTGTAACTTACACAAGATAACATTCAGAGAATGAAACTTACACAAGCTAACATTCAGAGAGTGTAACTTACACAAGCTAACATTCAGAGAGTGTAACTTTCACAAGCTAACATTCAGAGAATGTAACTTACACAAGCTAACATTCACAGAGTGTAACTTACACAAGCTAACATTCAGAGAGTGTAACTTACACAAGCTAACATTCAGAGAGTGTAACTTACACAAGCTAACATTCAGAGAGTGTAACTTACACTAGCTAACATTCAGAGAGTGTAACTTACGCAAGCTAACATTCAGAGAGTGAAACTTACACAAGCTAACATTCAGAGAGTGTAACTTACACAAGCTAACATTCTGTAACTTACACAAGCTAACATTCAGAGAATGTAACTTACACAAGCTAACATTCAGAGAGTGTAACTTACACAAGCTAACATTCAGAGAATGTAACTTACACAAGCTAACATTCAGAGAGTGTAACTTACACAAGCTAACATTCAGAGAGTGTAACTTACACAAGCTAACATTCAGAGAGTGTAACTTACACAAGCTAACATTCAGAGAGTGTAACTTACACAAGCTAACATTCAGAGAGTGTAACTTACACAAGCTAACATTCAGAGAGTGTAACTTACACAAGCTAACATTCAGAGAATGTAACTTACACAAGCTAACATTCAGAGAGTGTAACTTACACAAGCTAACATTCAGAGAGTGTAACTTACACAAGCTAACATTCAGAGAGTGTAACTTACACAAGCTAACATTCAGAGAATGTAACTTACACAAGCTAACATTCAGAGAGTGTAACTTACACAAGCTAACATTCAGAGAGTGTAACTTACACAAGCTAACATTCAGAGAGAATAACTTACACAAGCTAACATTCAGAGAGTGTAACTTACACAAGCTAACATTCAGAGAGTGTAACTTACACAAGATAACATTCAGAGAGTGTAACTTACACAAGCTAACATTCAGAGAGTGTAACTTACACAAGCTAACATTCAGAGAGTGTAACTTACACAAGCAACATTCAGAGAGAGTGTGTAACTTACACAAGCTAACATTCAGAGAGTGTAACTTACACAAGCTAACATTCAGAGAGTGTAACTTACACAAGCTAACATTCAGAGAGTGTAACTTACACAAGCTAACATTCAGAGAGTGTAACTTACACAAGCTAACATTCAGAGAATGTAACTTACACAAGCTAACATTCAGAGAGTGTAACTTACACAAGCTAACATTCAGAGAATGTAACTTACACAAGCTAACATTCAGAGAGTGTAACTTACACAAGCTAACATTCAGAGAGTGTAACTTACACAAGCTAACATTCAGAGAATGTAACTTACACAAGCTAACATTCAGAGAGTGTAACTTACACAAGCTAACATTCAGAAAGTGTAACTTACACAAGCTAGCATTCAGAGAGTGTAACCTACACAAGCTAACATTCAGAGAGTGTAACTTACACAAGCTAACGTTCAGAGAATGTAACTTACACAAGATAACTTACACAAGCTAACATTCAGAAAGTGTAACTTACACAAGCTAACATTCAGAGAGTGTAACTTACACAAGCTAACATTCAGAGAGTGTAACTTACACAAGCTAACATTCAGAGAATGTAACTTACACAAGCTAACATTCAGAGAGTGTAACTTACACAAGCTAACATTCAGAGAGTGTAACTTACACAAGCTAACATTCAGAGAGTGTAACTTACACAAGCTAACATTCAGAGAGTGTAACTTACACAAGCTAACATTCAGAGAGTGTAACTTACACAAGCTAACATTCAGAGAGTGTACGTTACACAAGCAAACATTCAGAGTGTAACTTACACAAGCTAACATTCAGAGAATGTAACTTACACAAGCTAACATTCAGAGAATGTAACTTACACAAGCTAACATTCAGAGAATGTAACTTACACAAGCTAACATTCAGAGAATGTAACTTACACAAGCTAACATTCAGAGAGTGTAACTTACACAAGCTAACATTCAGAGAGTGTAACTTACACAAGCTAACATTCAGAGAGTGTAACCTACACAAGCTAACATTCAGAGAGTGTAACTTACACAAGCTAACGTTCAGAGAATGTAACTTACACAAGTTAATATTCAGAGAGTGTAACTTACACAAGCTAACATTCAGAGAGTGTAACTTACACAAGCTAACATTCAGAGAGTGTAACTTACACAAGCTAACATTCAGAGAGTGTAACTTACACAAGCTAACATTCAGAGAATGTAACTTACACAAGCTAACATTCAGAGAGTGTAACTTACACAAGCTAACATTCAGAGAGTGTAACTTACACAAGCTAACATTCAGAGAGTGTAACTTACACAAGCTAACATTCAGAGAGTGTAACTTACACAAGCTAACATTCAGAGAATGTAACTTACACAAGCTAACATTCAGAGAGTGTAACTTACACAAGCTAACATTCAGAGAGTGTAACTTACACAAGCTAACATTCAGAGAGTGTAACTTACACAAGCTAACATTCAGAGAGTGTAACTTACACAAGCTAACATTCAGAGAGTGTAACTTACACAAGCTAACATTCAGAGAGTGTAACTTACACAAGCTAACATTCACAGATTGTAACTTACACAAGCTAACATTCAGAGATTGTAACTTACACAAGCTAACATTTAGAGAGTGTAACTTACACAAGCTAACATTCAGAGAGTGTAATTTACACAAGCTAACATTCAGAGAGTGTAACTTACACAAGCTAACATTCAGAGAATGTAACTTACACAATCTGACATTCAGAGAGTGTAACTTACACAAGCTAACATTCAGAGAGTGTAACTTACACAAGCTAATATTCAGAGAGTGTAACTTACACAAGCTAACATTCAGAGAGTGTAACTTACACAAGCTAACATTCAGAGAGTGTAACTTACACAAGCTAACATTCAGAGAATGTAACTTACACAAGCTAACATTCAGAGAGTGTAACTTACACAAGCTAACATTCAGAGAGTGTAACTTACACAAGCTAACATTCAGAGAGTGTAACTTACACAAGCTAACATTCAGAGAGTGTAACTTACACAAGCTAACATTCAGAGAATGTAACTTACACAAGCTAACATTCAGAGAGTGTAACTTACACAAGCTAACATTCAGAGAGTGTAACTTACACAAGCTAACATTCAGAGAGTGTAACTTACACAAGCTAACATTCAGAGAGTGTAACTTACACAAGCTAACATTCAGAGAGTGTAACTTACACAAGCTAACATTCAGAGAATGTAACTTACACAAGCTAACATTCAGAGAGTGTAACTTACACAAGCTAACATTCAGAGAGTGTAACTTACACAAGCTAACATTCAGAGAGTGTAACTTACACAAGCTAACATTCAGAGAGTGTAACTTACACAAGCTAACATTCAGAGAGTGTAACTTACACAAGCTAACATTCAGAGAATGTAACTTACACAAGCTAACAGCTACAGATTGTAACTTACACAAGCTAACATTCAGAGAGTGTAACTTACACAAGCTAACTTTCACAGAGTGTAACTTACACAAGCTAACATTCAGGGAGTGTAACTTACACAAGCTAACATTCAGAGAGTGTAACTTACACAAGCTAACATTCAGAGAGTGTAACTTACACAAGCTAACATTCAGAGAGTGTAACTTACACAAGCTAACATTCAGAGAGTGTAACTTACACAAGCTAACATTCAGAGAGTGTAACTTACACAAGCTAACATTCAGAGAGTGTAACTTACACAAGCTAACATTCAGAGAGTGTAACTTACACAAGATAACATTCAGAGAGTGTAACTTACACAAGCTAACATTCAGAGAGTGTAACTTACACAAGCTAACATTCAGAGAATGTAACTTACACAAGCTAACATTCAGAGAGTGTAACTTACACAAGCTAACATTCAGAGAGTGTAACTTACCCAAGCTAACATTCAGTGAGTGTAACTAACACAAGCTAACATTCAGAGAATGTAACTTACACAAGCTAACATTCAGAGAATGTAACTTACACAAGCTAACATTCAGAGAGTGTAACTTACACAAGCTAACATTCAGAGAGTGTAACTTACACAAGCTAACACTCAGAGAGTGTAACTTACACAAGCAAACATTCAGAGAGTGTACCTTACACAAGCTAATATTCAGAGAGTGTAACTTACACAAGCTAACATTCAGAGAGTGTAGCTTACACAAGCTAACATTCAGAGAGTGTAACTTACACAAGCTAACATTCAGAGAATGTAACTTACACAAGCTAACATTCAGAGAGTGTAACTTACACAAGCTAACATTCAGAGAGTGTAACTTACACAAGCTAACATTCAGAGAGTGTAACTTACACAAGCTAACATTCAGAGAGTGTAACTTACACAAGCTAACATTCACAGAGTGTAACTTACACAAGCTAACATTCAGAGAGTGTAACTTACACAAGCTAACATTCAGAGAGTGTAACTTACACAAGCTAACATTCAGAGAGTGTAACTTACACAAGCTAACATTCAGAGAGTGTAACTTACACAAGCTAACATTCAGAGAGTGTAACTTACACAAGCTAACATTCAGAGAGTGTAACTTACACAAGCTAACATTCAGAGAGTGTAACTTACACAAGCTAACATTCAGAGAGTGTAACTTACACAAGCTAACATTCAGAGAATGTAACTTACACAAGCTAACATTCAGAGAATGTAACTTTCACAAGCTAACATTCAGAGAGTGTAACTTACACAAGCTAACATTCAGAGAATGTAACTTACACAAGCTAACATTCAGAGAGTGTAACTTACACAAGCTAACATTCAGAGAGTGTAACTTACACAAGCTAACATTCAGAGAATGTAACTTACACAAGCTAACATTCAGAGAATGTAACTAACGCAAGCTAACATTCAGAGAGTGTAACTTACACAAGCTTACATTCAGGGAGTGTAACTTACACAAGCTAACATTCATAGAGTGTAACTTACACAAGCAAACATTCAGAGAGTGTAACTTACACAAGCTAACATTCAGAGAGTGTAACTTACACAAGCTAACATTCAGAGAGTGTAACTTACACAAGCTAACATTCAGAGAGTGTAACTTACACAAGCTAACATTCAGAGAGTGTAACTTACACAAGCTAACATTCAGAGAGTGTAACTTACACAAGCTAACATTCAGAGAGTGTAACTTACGCAAGTTAACATTCACAGAGTGTAACTTACACAAGCTAACATTCAGAGAGTGTAACTTACACAAGCTAACATTCAGAGAGTGTAACTTACACAAGCTAACATTCAGAGAGTGTAACTTACACAAGCTAACATTCAGAGAATTTAACTTACACAAGCTAACATTCAGAGAGTGTAACTTACACAAGCTAACATTCAGAGAGTGTAACTTACACAAGCTAACATTCAGAGAGTGTAACTTACACAAGCTAACATTCAGAGAGTGTAACTTACACAAGCTAACATTCAGAG
Organism: Cherax quadricarinatus; assembly: GCF_038502225.1. Taxonomy (NCBI): domain Eukaryota; kingdom Metazoa; phylum Arthropoda; class Malacostraca; order Decapoda; family Parastacidae; genus Cherax; species Cherax quadricarinatus. The sequence continues at coordinate 29,570,876 of NC_091333.1, read as the reverse complement.
AGTGTAACTTACACAAGCTAACATTCAGAGAATGTAACTTACACAAGCTAACATTCAGAGAGTGTAACTTACACAAGCTAACATTCAGAGAATGTATCTTACACAAGTTAACATTCAGAGAGTGTAACTTACACAAACTAACATTCAGAGAGTGTGACTTACACAAGCTAACATTCAGAGAATGTAACTTACACAAGCTAACATTCAGAGAGTGTAGCTTACACAAGCTAACATTCAGAGAGTGTAATTTACACAAGCTAACATTCAGAGAGTGTAACTTATACAAGCTAACATTCAGAAAGTATAACTTACAGAAGCTAACATTCAGAGAATGTAACTTACACAAGGTAACAATCAGAGAGTGTAACTTGCACAAGCTAACATTAAGAGTGTGCAACTTACACAAGCTAACATTCAGAGAGTATAACTTACACAAGCTAACATTCAGAGAGTGTAACTTACACAAGCTAACATTCCTAGAATGTAACTTACACTAGCTAACATTCAGAGAATGTAACTTACACAAGCTAACATTCAGAGAGTGTAACTTACACAAGCTAACATTCAGAGAGTGTAACTTACACAAGCTAACATTCAGAGAATGTAACTTACACAAGCTAACATTCAGAGAGTGTAACTTACACAAGCTAACATTCAGAGAATGTAACTTACACAAGCTAACATTCAGAGAGTGTAACTTACACAAGCTAACATTCAGAGAATGTAACTTACACAAGCTAACATTCAGAGAGTGTAACTTACACAAGCTAACATTCAGAGAGTGTAACTTACACAAGCTAACATTCAGAGAGTGTAACTTACACAAGCTAACATTCAGAGAATGTAACTTACACAAGCTAACATTCAGAGAGTGTAACTTACACAAGCTAACATTCAGAGAGTGTAACTTACACAAGCTAACATTAAGAGTGTGTAACTTACACAAGCTAACATTCAGAGAGTATAACTTACACAAGCTAACATTCAGAGAGTGTAACTTACACAAGCTAACACTTACACAAGCTAACATAGAGAGTGTAACTTACACAAGCTAACATTCAGAGAGTGTAACTTACACAAGCTAACATTCAGAGAGTGTAACTTACACAAGATAACATTCAGAGAGTGTAACTTACACAAGCTAACATTCAGAGAGTGTAACTTACACAAGCTAACATTCAGAGTGTGTAACTTACACAAGCAACATTCAGAGAGTGTAACTTACACAAGCTAACATTCAGAGAGTGTAACTTACACAAGCTAACATTCAGAGAGTGTAACTTACACAAGCTAACATTCAGAGAGTGTAACTTACACAAGCTAACATTCAGAGAATGTAACTTACACAAGCTAACATTCAGAGAGTGTAACTTATACAAGCTAACATTCAGAGAGTGTAACTTACACAAGCTAACATTCAGAGAGTGTAACTTACACAAGCTAACATTCAGAGAGTGTAACTTACACAAGCTAACATTCAGAGAGTGTAACTTACACAAGCTAACATTCAGAGAGTGTAACTTACACAAGCTAACATTCAGAGAGTGTAACTTACACAAGCTAACATTCAGAGAGTGTAACTTACAGAAGCTAACATTCAGAGAGTGTAACTTACACAAGCTAACTTTCAGAGAGTGTAACTTACACAAGCTAACATTCAGGGTGTGTAACTTACAAAAGCTAACATTCAGAGAGTGTAACTTACACAAACTAACTTTCAGAGAATGTAACTTACACAAGCTAACATTCAGAGAGTGTAACTTACACAAGCTAACATTCAGAGAGTGTAACTTACACAAGCTAACATTCAGAGAGTGTAACTTACACAAGCTAACATTCAGAGAGTGTAACTTACACAAGCTAACATTCAGAGAGTGTAACTTACACAAGCTAACATTCAGAGAGTGTAACTTACACAAGCTAACATTCAGAGAGTGTAACTTACACAATCTAACATTCAGAGAGTGTAACTTACACAAGCTAACATTCAGAGAGTGTAACTTACACAAGCTAACATTCAGAGAATGTAACTTACACAAGCTAACATTCAGAGAGTGTAACTTACACAAGCTAACATTCAGAGAGTGTAACTTACACAAGCTAACATTCAGAGAGTGTAACTTACACAAGCTAACATTCAGAGAGTGTAACTTACACAAGCTAACATTCAGAGAATGTAACTTACACAAGCTAACATTCAGAGAGTGTAACTTATACAAGCTAACATTCAGAGAGTGTAACTTGCTAACATTAACTTACACAAGCTAACATTCAGAGAGTGTAACTTACACAAGCTAACATTCAGAGAGTGTAACTTACGCAAGCTAACATTCAGAGAGTGTAGCTTACACAAGCTAACATTCAGAGAGTGTAACTTACACAAGCTAACATTCAGAGAGTGTAACTTACACAAGCTAACATTCAGAGAGTGTAACTTACACAAGCTAACATTCAGAGAGTGTAACTTACACAAGCTAACATTCAGAGAATGTAACTTACACAAGCTAACATTCAGAGAGTGTAACTTACACAAGCTAACATTCAGAGAGTGTAACTTACACAAGCTAACATTCAGAGAGTGTAACTTACACAAGCTAACATTCAGAGATGTAAATTACACAAGCTAACATTCAGAGAGTGTAACTTACACAAGCTAACATTCAGAGAATGTAACTTACACAAGCTAACATTCAGAGAGTGTAACTTACACAAGCTAACATTCAGAGAGTGTAACTTACACAAGCTAACATTCAGAGAGTGTAACTTACACAAGCTAACATTCAGAGAGTGTAACTTACACAAGCTAACATTCAGAGAGTGTAACTTACACAAGCTAACATTCAGAGAGTGTAACTTACACAAGCTAACATTCAGAGAATGTAACTTACACAAGCTAACATTCAGAGAGTGTAACTTACACAAGCTAACATTCAGAGAGTGTAACTTACACAAGCTAACATTCAGAGAGTGTAACTTACACAAGCTAACATTCAGAGAGTGTAACTTACACAAGCTAACATTCAGAGAATGTAACTTACACAAGCTAACATTCAGAGAATGTAACTTACACAAGCTAACATTCAGAGAGTGTAACTTACACAAGCTAACATTCAGAGAGTGTAACTTATACAAGCTAGCATACAGAAAGTATAACTTACACAAGCTAATATTCAGAGAATGTAACTTACACAAGGTAACATTCAGAGAGTGTAACTTACACAAGCTAACATTAAGAATGTGTAACTTACACGAGCTAACATTCAGAGAGTATAACTTAAACAAGCTAACATTCAGAGAGTGTAACTTACACAAGCTAACATTCCTAGAATGTAACTTACACTAGCTAACATTCAGAGAATGTAACTTACACAAGCTAACATTCAGAGAGTGTAACTTACACAAGCAAACATTCAGAGAGTGTAACTTACACAAGCTAACATTCAGAGAATGTAACTTTCAAAAGCTAACATTCACAGAGTGTAACTTACACAAGCTATCATTCAGAGAATGTAACTTACACAAGCTAACATTCAGTGAGTGTAACTTACACAAGCTAACATTCAGAGAATGTAACTTACACAAGCTAACATTCAGAGAATGTAACTTACACAAGTTAATATTCAGAGAGTGTAACTTACCCAAGCTAACATTCAGAGAATGCAACTTACACAAGCTAACATTCAGAGAGTGTAACTTACACAAGCTAACATTCAGAGAGTGTAACTTACACAAGCTAACATTCAGAGAATTTAACTTACACAAGCTAACATTCACAGAGTGTAACTTACACAAGCTAACATTCAGAGAGTGTAACTTACACAAGCTAACATTCAGAGAGTGTAACTTACACAAGCTAACATTCAGAGAGTGTAACTTACACAAGCTAACATTCAGAGAGTGTAACTTACACAAGCTAACATTCAGAGAGTGTAACTTACACAAGCTAACATTCAGAGAGTGTAACTTACACAAGCTAACATTCAGAGAGTGTAACTTACACAAGCTAACATTCAGAGAGTGTAACTTACACAAGCTAACATTCAGAGAGTGTAACTTACACAAGCTAACATTCAGAGAGTGTAACTTACACAAGCTAACATTCAGAGAGTGTAACTTACAGAAGCTAACATTCAGTGAGTGTAACTTAGATAAGCTAACATTCAGAGAGTATAACTTACACAAGCTAACATTCAGAGAGTGTAACTTACACAAGCTAACATTCAGAGAGTGTAACTTACACAAGCTAACATTCAGAGAGTGTAACTTACACAAGCTAACATTCAGAGAGTGTAACTTACACAAGCTAACTTTCAGAGAGTGTAACTTACACAAGCTAACATTCAGAGAGTGTAACTTACACAAGCTAACATTCAGAGAAAGTAAGTTACACAAGCTAACATTCAGAAAGTGTAACTTACACAAGCTAACATTCAGAGAGTGTAACTTACACAAGCTAACATTCAGAGAGTGTAACTTACACAAGCTAACATTCAGTGAGTGTAACTTTCACAAGCTAACATTCAGAGAGTGTAACTTACACAAGCTAACATTCAGAGAGTGTAACTTACACAAGCTAACATTCAGAGAGTGTAACTTACACAAGCTAACATTCAGAGAGTGTAACTTACACAAGCTAACATTCAGAGAGTGTAACTTACACAAGCTAACATTCAGAGAGTGTACGTTACACAAGCAAACATTCAGAGTGTAACTTACACAAGCTAACATTCAGAGAATGTAACTTACACAAGCTAACATTCAGAGAATGTAACTTACACAAGCTAACATTCAGAGAGTGTAACTTACACAAGCTAACATTCAGAGAGTGTAACTTACACAAGCTAACATTCAGAGAGTGTAACTTACACAAGCTAACATTCAGTGAGTGTAACTTACACAAGCTAACATTCAGAGAATGTAACTTACACAAGCTAACATTCAGAGAATGTAACTTACACAAGTTAATATTCAGAGAGTGTAACTTACACAAGCTAACATTCAGAGAATGCAACTTACACAAGCTAACATTCAGAGAGTGTAACTTACACAAGCTAACATTCAGAGAGTGTAACTTACACAAGCTAACATTCAGAGAATTTAACTTACACAAGCTAACATTCACAGAGTGTAACTTACACAAGCTAACATTCAGAGATTGTAACTTACACAAGCTAACATTTAGAGAGTGTAACTTACACAAGCTATCATTCAAATAATGTAACTTTCACAAGCTAACATTCATAGAATGTAACTTACACAAGCTAACATTCAGAGAATGTAACTTACACAAGCTAACATTCAGAGAATGTAACTTACACAAGCTAACATTCAGAGAGTGTAACTTACACAAGCTAACATTCAGAGAGTGTAACTTACACAAGCTAACATTCAGAGAGTGTAACTTACACAAGCTAACATTCAGAGAGTGTAACTTACACAAGCTAACATTCAGAGAGTGTAACTTACACAAGCTAACATTCAGAGAATTTAACTTACACAAGCTAACATTCACAGAGTGTAACTTACACAAGCTAACATTCAGAGAGTGTAACTTACACAAGCTAACATTCAGAGAGTGTAACTTACACAAGCTAACATTCAGAGAGTGTAACTTACACAAGCTAACATTCAGAGAGTGTAACTTACACAAGCTAACATTCAGAGAGTGTAACTTACACAAGCTAACATTCAGAGAGTGTAGCTTACACAAGCTAACATTCAGAGAGTGTAACTTACACAAGCTAACATTCAGAGAGTGTAGCTTACACAAGCTAACATTCATAGAGTGTAGCTTACACAAGCTATCATTCAGAGAGTGTAGCTTACACAAGCTAACATTCAGAGAGTGTAACTTACACAAGCTAACATTCAGAGAGTGTAACTTACACAAGCTAACATTCAGAGAGTGTAACTTACACAAGCTAACATTCAGAGAGTGTAACTTACACAAGCTAACATTCAGAGAGTGTAACTTACACAAGCTAACATTCAGAGAGTGTAACTTACACAAGCTAACATTCAGAGAATGTAACTTACACAAGCTAACATTCAGAGAGTGTAACTTACACAAGCTAACATTCACAGATTGTAACTTACTCAAGCTAACATTCAGAGAGTGTAACTTACACAAGCTAACATTCAGAGAGTGTAACTTACACAAGCTAATATTCAGAGAGTGTAACTTACACAAGCTAACATTCAGAGAGTGTAACTTACACAAGCTAACATTCAGAGAGTGTAACTTACACAAGCTAACATTCAGAGAGTGTAACTTACACAAGCTAACATTCAGAGAGTGTAACTTACACAAGCTAACATTCAGAGAGTGTAACTTACACAAGCTAACATTCAGAGAGTGTAACTTACACAAGCTAACATTCAGAGAGTGTAACTTACACAAGCTAACATTCAGAGAGTGTAACTTACACAAGCTAACATTCAGAGAGTGTAACTTACACAAGCTAACATTCAGAGAGTGTAACTTACACAAGCTAACATTCAGAGAATGTAACTTACACAAGCTAACATTCAGAGAGTGTAACTTTCACAAGCTAACATTCAGAGAGTGTAACTTACACAAGCTAACATTCAGAGAGTGTAACTTACACAAGCTAACATCCAGAGAGTGTAACTTACACAAGCTAACATTCAGAGAATGTAACTTACACAAGCTAACATTCAGAGAGTGTAACTTACACAAGCTAACATTCAGAGAGTGTAACTTACACAAGCTAACATTCAGAGAGTGTAACTTACACAAGCTAACATTCAGAGAGTGTAACTTACACAAGCTAACATTCAGAGAATGTAACTTACACAAGCTAACATTCAGAGAGTGTAACTTACACAAGCTAACATTCAGAGAGTGTAACTTACACAAGCTAACATTCAGAGAGTGTAACTTACACAAGCTAACATTCAGAGAGTGTAACTTACACAAGCTAACATTCAGAGAGTGTAACTTACACAAGCTAACATTCAGAGAATGTAACTTACACAAGCTAACATTCAGAGAGTGTAACTTACACAAGCTAACATTCAGAGAGTGTAACTTACACAAGCTAACATTCAGAGAGTGTAACTTACACAAGCTAACATTCAGAGAGTGTAACTTACACAAGCTAACATTCAGAGAGTGTAACTTACACAAGCTAACATTCAGAGAATGTAACTTACACAAGCTAACATTCAGAGAGTGTAACTTACACAAGCTAACATTCAGAGAGTGTAACTTACACAAGCTAACATTCAGAGAGTGTAACTTACACAAGCTAACATTCAGAGAGTGTAACTTATACTAGCTAACATTCAGAGAGTGTAACTTACACAAGCTAACATTCAGAGAATGTAACTTACACAAGCTAACATTCAGAGAGTGTAACTTACACAAGCTAACATTCAGAGAGTGTAACTTACACAAGCTAACATTCAGAGAGTGTAACTTACACAAGCTAACATTCAGAGAGTGTAACTTACACAAGCTAACATTCAGAGAGTGTAACTTACACAAGCTAACATTCAGAGAGTGTAACTTACACAAGCTAACTTTCACAGAGTGTAACTTACACAAGCTAACATTCAGAGAGTGTAACTTACACAAGCTAACATTCAGAGAGTGTAACTCACGCAAGTTAACATTCAGAGAGTGTAACTTACACAAGCTAACATTCAGAGAGTGTAACTTACACAAGCTAACATTCAGAGAGTGTAACTTACACAAGCTAACATTCAGAGAGTGTAACTTACACAAGCTAACATTCACAGAGTGTAACTTACACAAGCTAACATTCAGAGAGTGTAACTTACACAAGCTAACATTCAGAGAATGTAACTTACACAAGCTAACATTCAGAGAGTGTAACTTACACAAGCTAACATTCAGAGAGTGTAACTTACACAAGCTAACATTCAGAGAGTGTAACTTACACAAGATAACATTCAGAGAGTGTAACTTACACAAGCTAACATTCAGAGAGTGTAACTTACACAAGCTAACATTCAGAGTGTGTAACTTACACAAGCTAACATTCAGAGAGTGTAACTTACACAAGCTAACATTCAGAGAGTGTAACTTACACAAGCTAACATTCAGAGAGTGTAACTTACACAAGCTAACATTCAGAGAATGTAACTTACACAAGCTAACATTCAGAGAGTGTAACTTACACAAGCTAACATTCAGAGAGTGTAACTTACACAAGCTAACATTCAGAGAGTGTAACTAACACAAGCTAACATTCAGAGAGTGTAACTTACACAAGCTAACATTCAGAGAGTGTAACTTACACAAGCTAACATTCAGAGAGTGTAACTTACACAAGCTAACATTCAGAGAGTGTAACTTACACAAGCTAACATTCAGAGAGTGTAACTTACACAAGCTAACATTCAGAGAGTGTAACTTACACAAGCTAACATTCAGAGAATGTAACTTACACAAGCTAACATTCAGAGAGTGTAACTTACACAAGCTAACATTCAGAGAATGTAACTTACACAAGCTAACATTCAGAGAGTGTAACTTACACAAGCTAACATTCAGAGAATGTAACTTACACAAGCTAACATTCAGAGAGTGTAACTTACACAAGCTAACATTCAGAGAGTGTAACTTACACAAGCTAACATTCAGAGAATGTAACTTACACAAGCTAACATTCAGAGAGTGTAACTTACACAAGCTAACATTCAGAGAGTGTAACTTACACAAGCTAACATTCAGAGAGTGTAACTTACACAAGCTAACATTCAGAGAGTGTAACTTACACAAGCTAACATTCAGAGAGTGTAACTTACACAAGCTAACATTCAGAGAGTGTAACTTACACAAGCTAGCATTCAGAGAGTGTAACTTACACAAGCTAACATTCAGAGAGTGTAACTTACACAAGCTAACATTCAGAGAGTGTAACTTACACAAGCTAACATTCAGAGAGTGTAACTTACACAAGCTAACATTCAGAGAGTGTAACTTACACAAGCTAACATTCAGAGAGTGTAACTTACACAAGCTAACATTCAGAGAGTGTAACTTACACAAGCTAACATTCAGAGAGTGTAACTTACACAAGCTAACATTCAGAGAATGTAACTTACACAAGCTAACATTCAGAGAGTGTAACTTACACAAGCTAACATTCAGAGAATGTAACTTACACAAGCTAACATTCAGAGAGTGTAACTTACACAAGCTAACATTCAGAGAGTGTAACTTACACAAGCTAACATTCAGAGAGTGTAACTTACACAAGCTAACATTCAGAGAATGTAACTTACACAAGCTAACATTCAGAGAGTGTAACTTACACAAGCTAACATTCAGAGAATGTAACTTACACAAGCTAACATTCAGAGAGTGTAACTTACACAAGCTAACATTCAGAGAGTGTAACTTACACAAGCTAACATTCAGAGAGTGTAACTTACACAAGCTAACATTCAGAGTGTAACTTACACAAGCTGTAACTTACACAAGTTAACATTCAGAGAGTGTAACTTACACAAGCTAACATTCAGAGAATGTAACTTACACAAGCTAACATTCAGAGAGTGTAGCTTACACAAGCCAACATTCAGAGAGTGTAACTTACACAAGCTAACATTCAGAGAGTGGAATTTATACTAGCTAACATTCAGAGAGTGTAACTTACACAAGCTAACATTCAGAGAGTGTAACTTACACAAGCTAACATTCAGAGAGTGTAACTTACACAAGCTAACATTCAGAGAGTGTAACTTACACAAGCTAACATTCAGAGAGTGTAACTTACACAAGCTAACATTCAGAGAATGTAACTTACACAAGCTAACATTCAGAGAGTGTAACTTACACAAGCTAACATTCAGAGAGTGTAACTTACACAAGCTAACATTCAGAGAGTGTAACTTACACAAGCTAACATTCAGAGAGTGTAACTTACACAAGCTAACATTCATAGAGTGTAACTTACACAAGCCAACATTCAGAGAGTGTAACTTAATTCAGAGAATGTAACTAACACAAGCTAACATTCAGAGAGTGTAACTTACACAAGCTAACATTCAGAGAGTGTAACTTACACAAGCTAACTTTCACAGAGTGTAACTTACACAAGCTAACATTCAGAGAGTTTTCTCTCAGGCTGACCAGTGTTTACGATTCATATAAGTATGAAAGAAAGGAACTAAATTCGTATTATTTTAACTTTGAGTACATAGTAAATATTTATATGTTGGTCATTATGATGAACAGACGTTATCTGAGCATAAAAGTACATTGTAGAGATTAAACCGAGGGTAACCCTTCTAAATCTAAACTTTCTAACTAGAATACATTGGTGCAAGTCCTGTCTTGGTTAAATATTTTGAACTCATTGTTTACATTCTCTTTATATTCACTTTCCATTTATGCACCTCAGTCATATCCCCCTAATTCTACACTTTTCTAGAGAGTGCAGATTCAGTGCCGTCAGCCTATCCTCGTCATCATTCTCTATACGTTTTCCTGCGTATTTATGTCCATTCTGTAATAAGGAGACCAGAACTAAGCAGCCTAACCAACGATATATAGAGCTGAAAAATATAACCTGAGCTTAAGTGTAAACGCTTATGCACTGTTGTCATGTCTTTAAATTACTGCTAACAAGAATTCCTAAATCATTGTCGTATTCATAGTGACTAAGATCAACATATTTAGTGTACATTAAACTACATCGGCCATTTCTCCGACCATTAATCAGATCTTCCTGTAGCGCTCTAGTTTCTTGTCAGAATTAACTTGACGGCCTACTTTTTGGTGTATGGTTTATGGACTATATCGTTTATATATAATGTGAAGAACAAAGGACCCAACACTGATCACTGTAGAATACCACGTGTAATGCGTCCCTACCCTGATTTCTTTCCATTTTGCAAACTCTCTGTTGCCGGTCTGTCAACTACGCCTCTATCCATGGAAATATTCTCCTCCTGTTTCACGTGGAGCTCTTCCAAAAGCCTTATTAGAGTCCACACACACAATATCATATTCATTACCATGATCTACCTCCTCAACTACCTCAGTGAAAAAAGTTAGTAAATTTGTTAAGCAAGAACGACCCTTCGTAAAACTGTTGAGACTCATTGATTAATTTGTCTCTCACTGTGGCTTGGGTATTTATTGATTCCATCAATGTTTCCACAATTGAGGTTAGACCTGTCTCCTGCATTATAAAGAGGAAATATGCTTTAGGTGCTCACACAAAGATAACTTGGAAATAAAGTTTTGAAGTTACATAACCAAGACAGAGCTCAAAATAATATTTCTAATTAGAATAAATATAAATATAGAAAGATATAGGAAAACACTGGTTTAAATATATAAGTGGGAGTTGTTGGAAGTGAATATAATGTACCAAGTATGGGTTAGTAGGCCTACTGTTGTCTTTTTTTTCTTATGTTATGTCAATGGCAATGTCTCCAGCTGTACTAAGAGTGAAACATTATCCCAATAAATACTTGATCAGCAACGTGAGTCTTTTCTTTCCTATTATCAGCAACATGCTATTGTCAGCAACATGTCATTATCAGCAACATGCTATTGTCAGCAACATGCTATTGTCAGCAATATTTTATTATCAGCAACATGCCATTATCAGCAACATGCCAATATCAGCAATATGCTATTATCAGCTATATGCTATTATCAGCAATATGCTATTATCAGCAACATGCTATTATCAGCAATATGCTATTATCAGCAACTTGTCATAATCAGCAATATGCTATTACCAGCAATATGCTATTATCAGCAATATGCTATTATCAGCAATATGCTATTATCAGCAACATGCTATTATCTGCAATATGCTATTATCAGCAACATGTCATTATCAGCAATATGCTATTATCAGCAACATGCTATTATCAGCAATATGCTATTATCAGCAACATGCTATTATCAGCAACATGTCATTATCAGCAATATGCTATTATCAGCAACATGCTATTATCAGCAATATGCTATTATCAGCAACATGCTATTATCAGCAATATGCCATTCTCAGCAATATGCTAGTATCAGCAATAAGCTGTTGTCAGCAATATGCTATTATCAGCAATATGCTATTATCAGCAATATGATATTGTCAGCAATATGCTATTATCAGCAATATGCTATTGTCAGCAACATGCTATTATCAGCAATATGCTATTATCAGCAATATGCTATTGTCAGCAACATGATATTATCAGCAATATGCTATTATCTGCAATATGATACTGTCAGCCATATGCTATTATCAGCAATATGGTATTGTCAGCAATATGCTATTATCAGCAACATGATATTGTCAGCAATATGCTATTATCAGCAATATGCTATTATCAGCAATATGATATTGTCAGCAATATGCTATTATCAGCAATATGGTATTGTCAGCAATATGCTATTATCAGCAATATGCTATTATCAGCAATATGATATTGTCAGCAATATGCTATTATCAGCAATATGCTATTATCAGCAATATGCTATTATCAGCAATATGCTATTATCAGCAATATGCTATTATCAGCATCGTGCAATTATCAGCAATGTGCTATTGTCAGCAACATGCTATTATCAGCAATATGCTTTTATCAGCAATATGCTATTATCAGCAATATGCTATTATCAGCAATATGCTATTATCAGCAATATGGTATTGTCAGCAATATGCTATTATCAGCATTATGCTATTATCATCAATGTGCTATTGTCAGCAATATGCTATTATCAGCAATATGATATTGTCTGCAACATGCTATTATCAGCAATATGCTATTATCAGCAATATGGTATTGTCAGTAATATGCTATTATCAGCAATATGCTATTATCAGCAATATGCTATTATCAGCAATATGGTATTGCCAACAATATGCTATTACCAGCAATATACTATTATCAGCAATATGGCATTGTCAGCAACATGCTATTATCAGCAATATGCTATTATCAGCAATATGCTGTTATCAGCAATATGGTATTGTCAGCAATATGCTTTTATCAGCAATATACTATTATCAGCAATATGGTATTGTCAGCAATATGCTATTATCAGCAATATGGTATTGTCAGCAACATGCTATTATCAGCAATATGCTATTATCAGCAATATGCTATTGTCTGCAATATGGTATTGTCAGCAACATGCTATTATCAGCAATATGCTATTGTCAGCGATATGCTATTATCAGCAATATGGTATTGTCAGCAACATGCTATTATCAGCAATATGCTATTATCAGCAATATGCTATTGTCAGCAATATGGTATTGTCAGCAACATGCTATTATCAGCAATATTGTGGAAATTTATTTGGTCCCTAAAGTTCCACAGGACAGATCCGGCATGGCCGTGATGGAATGGCTGAGCTGGATGGCCCTTATACCCCACCCAAACATAAACACATTCTCTCGATTTGGCGAGGATTGTTGGTAAGCTTATTTAATTTATAGATTTACTCTTCAGGGAAGGAGTAGGTAGTTTTACTGGTAGTACACTAATATTAGGATTATTGAGACAACTGTAGATAATAATAATGTAGACCTAAGACCTTAACATAGGTAGTAATAGGCCGATAATGTAGGCAAACACTAGGATAAGTTAGCTAGGGAGAACTGGCAGCCCTAGTTTGAACGAAGAGACGAGGGTCTGGAAGAGAGACCAGCTCCTTCTTCTTAAGACAGACACCAACTGGACAAGACGTGCCGTGATCAGCAGACGGCGCCCCCCACGTGTCTTCACATTTGAGACCTGGGGAAATCTGGTAGAGGCACCTTGATGTACCGTAGATGACCTCCGTCAGGCCCATAATGTAAGACAAGACCTCCACTATATCTCGTAGATTTCTGGCCAGTGTCTGGGGAGATTGTGAGTGAGTTGATCTGTGGGCGTGGTGTGCAACAGGCAGTGCATGCCCAGTAAGTACCAGTGTCTCAGGGCAGTCTGGAAGCTAGTGTCCGTGTCTGCATAGTTATGCTACGGGATACATACCCTCTTGGATATAGGAATTTCTGAGGTGCAGGCAGGTCACTAATAACGATTGAATATTGCAGGAATTAAGGCTCCCGGTTGCACATGGTTTCTGAGGGGAAGTCCAAAGGGGCTAAGGCTAAGCTTAGGGAGGTTGAAGATCAGGATATATGCTGCAACACCAAGTAAGTTAGTCCTTTATACATGCATGCAGGCGAGTTTCTTGCAACATCAATCATTTGTGAAAATCTGTCCTATAAGCCACTTGTGAGGCTGAGGTACCCACCTCAGAGCTCGGTGTCAACAGAGTTTGCCAGGGTAGGCGACTCACTTGGAGGCAGTCCACACAAATTTTCACAAAAGTGGTCCTTCGAAATCCGTGATGTGGAATAGCTAGGCCACAGTTAGGAACCAGTTTAACAGAGTTAGGTTAAGTTAGCACACCTAGGCCCATAGTTACACAGAGCTAGGCCAAGCTGACTATACACAGAAGTTGTTATTTGCAGTAATTTACAGGCTGGCCAGGTAGGCTAGAGAAGCTTGTGAATTTAATTATTTACAGTGATTACAAGTAATCCAGAGTAGGAGACTTGTGTGTTAATTACTTACAGTGGATTTGCAAGGTAGCCACAGTTAGGCTAGACTTGTGTAATATAGTAGCTAGTTATAGTAGCTTGGACAGATTTAACCTAGTTATTATTTACAGGGAGTTATAAAGTCAGGTTTAAGTTATAGCACACTAGTTAGGTTAGGTTTTACCTTATCCAACCATCCACGCTAGACAGAGTAAACTGGGCAGTTAGGCCAAGCTGTTTACATACATTATTAACTTACTGTTTCACAAGTTGATTTGTTGAATTTATTTGTGTTAACCAAGTGATTTTAATTTGTATACTGCACTTTTTATTGTGTGATTTTCATTGTCTTTGATTCGTGTTAATGTGGGATTTGTGAATTGTACCTGAGACTAGGTTAAGTCCTGTAATTATTTGCTGGCATTGTACAGGAAAGTGCTAGGTTAAGCTTTCACATCGATACACATTTTGATTGGGATTTGAGAGCTAACAGTGTACATTTTAAGTCAGAGTAGAGTCAATATAACGAAGGGAATTGTTAAGCTTATTGAGAAGCCTTGAGACTCGTTCATTCTTACCTAACACCGTGACGTGCTGTGGGGTGGACTGGGTAAAGTACAATTAGTGTCACACTCCTCATTAAACTTCGACAATGGCAGATGGGGGTTCAGGAGAGTCTGGTTCAGTGTTAACAAAATTAAAACGATCAGTAGCGGCATTCAAAGGGCATCTGAACAGAATGTGTAACAGGTGCAAGGCTACTTGCCAATGCTGTAAAGTAGACTGCGATGATTTGCAAGACTGCTTGAAGAGTTTGGGGGAAAAATGGGAAGCCTATGAACAAGCATTCTCAGCATATGAGCTACAGGCTATTGAGGATAATGAATCCCAGGGTAGTCTTCAGCAGACTCTGGACGATTTCACTAAGGATGATGTAGATTGTCATCAGGAGATGAATATGTACAAAGATAAGTTAAGTACATTAAAGGCTAGTATTCCAAGGGTGGTGTTGAACACCGCAGGTACCCCAAACAACCACACACCTGTCAATATGTTGCCCAGGTTGCCCCAGTTGAATTTACCAACGTTCGACGGAACCTTAACAGAGTACATTGCTTTCTGGGATCAGTTTAAAGCCCAGATAGATGACAGGAACGATTTGTCAGATGCTGTCAAATTGCAGTATTTGCGGTCACAGCTCAAGGGTAAAGCCTTAGACCTGGTCCGGCACTACCAGATTACTGACACTAATTACCAACATGCCAAAGACCAATTAGAAGACATGTTTGGCAACACTGAAGAGATAAAGGTAGCTATACTTTAACGGTTGTTGGATCTAGAGGCTTGCCGACATGACCGTCAAAGCCTAGAGAAGTTCCGTATTGAAATTATGAGCTTGACAAATAGTTTCAGAGATTTGCATGATGAGGATGATTCAGAATGGGTCCTTAGCCAGGTGATTCAGAGGAAACTGGCTAGCACTACAGTGCATGAGTTGCACTTAAAGTATTGGACAAATAGGTTCACGATAAAACAGATTGTTGAGGGGTTGGGAGATCTCGTTTCTCATCTGAGTATAGGTGTGAGAGAAGACTCACCACCATCGCCACATAAAACCCCAGAAAGTTGCTCAAAGATCTCGAGAGATCAGTCTAAAGCTCGTACGACTAACGTTGGAGTGTACTATGGTAAAGAAGTGTATTAGGTGAGAACCTCTAAGCAGAACCTCAGAGGCACTCATGCCAGAATATGCGTGTTCTGCGAAGGCGAACACGTAAGCACGAGTTTCCCGGAGTATACAACACTGAGCAGTAGGCAACAGAGACTAAGGGAGTTGAGACTCTGCTTCAAGTGTTGTGGGGAACACTTTGCGAGAGACTGTGGCACCCAGCTCAGTGAGTGTCGAGTCTGTTGCAAAGGTAAGCACCATACTGCACTATGTCCCAATAATTTAAGGGAACCCCAAGCTAGTAGGGATATCTCTCAGGTAGAGATAGAAAGTGAGTCTGAGCCTGAAATGGTAGCCAGCGTGATTAGTGGGAGTGAAACATACACAAATAACCCGAGTGAGAATCACAGAGGTGCTGCCCTACCTACAATCATGGCAAAGGTTGTGAGTGGGCACAGGTCCGAAACAACCCGATTATTCTTTGACCCAGGAGCACAAGTATCCTTGATAACAAAGAAGTTGGTGGCTAAATTAAAGTTGAAGGCCACAAAGAAAGTTAGTATGATGTTGGGAGGGGCTATAAGTCAGGCCCCACCCAAATCTTATGATGTGGTGGATGTCACAGTCAAATTAGGTGGACATCGCAGAGACATTACAGCCTTGGTGGTAGAGACATTACCCAGGGCAATTACAGCGAGAGGTCTTGCTGCAGCAGCTAAGCGATTGAAAGACCTTGATGTGAAGCTGGCAGACAAGGGAATTACCACTGACACAGTCAGAAATGTAGGTATCCTGGTGGGAGCCAATCATATAGATGACTTCCTGTCTACATGACGGACGTTTAAGGAAGGAATTGGTTTATACAGATCCCCAGTAGGATACATCATAGGCGGTAGAATTCCATCTGAATTCCCTGCCACGCCAGATAGAGGAGAAGCTGTCCCAGTGATAGCTGGGGGAGTAGTGATAAAGAATACCAGTATACACGATGAACTGCCAGGGAAGCTGGACCAGGTAGGTAGTGACGAACACTCGGCCACCTTGGAAAAACACTTTTACAGGGTACGTAAAGAGGGAGATAGATTGCCTTTAAATCCAGGGAACCTCGTAACAGTGGGAGGAAAGGCTATCAGGGCATGTGGGCCACTGGGTGGGAAAGTATGGAGCCGCTCAGTCAAGGCTAGACATACGAAAGACGTTAAAGTTAAAGGAAAGGGTGCTAAGACCACCGGAACCAACAAGTTTACACCCCCAGAGGTCCACACAGGGGAAACTGGACGGTTGAAGTTAGACCGGAGTCTGCTCGACGAGAGTGGCCGGACGGCACTCATGTCCAGGGTCCACTGTGGGGGCTCGCGGAAGGTGAACGTGATTTAGACTTAGCACCTACCTTTGCCGGCGGGAGGATGTGGAAATTTATTTGGTCCCTAAAGTTCCACAGGACAGATCCGGCATGGCAGTGATGGAACAGCTGAGCTGGATGGCCCTTATACCCCACCCAAACATAAACACATTCTCTCGAGTTGGTGGGGATTGTTGGTAAGCTTATTTAATATATAGATTTACTCTTCAGGGAAGGAGTAGGTAGTTTTACTGGTAGTACACTAATATTAGGATTATTGAGACAACTGTAGATAATAATAATGTAGACCTAAGACCTTAACATAGGTAGTAATAGGCCGATAATGAAGGCAAACACTAGGATAAGTTAGCTAGGGAGAACTGGCAGGCCAAGTTTGAACGAAGAGACGAGGGTCTGGAAGAGAGACCAGCTCCTTCTTCTTAAGACAGACACCAACTGGACAAGACGTGCCGTGATCAGCAGACGGCGCCCCCCACGTGTCTTCACATTTGAGACCTGGGAAAATCTGTAAGAGGCACATTGATGTACCGTAGATGACCTCCATCAGGCCCATACAGTAAGACAAGACCTCCACTATATCTCGTAGATTTCTGGCCAGTGTCTGTGGAGATTGTGAGTGATTTGATCTGTGGGCCTGGTGTGCAACAGGCAGCACATGCCCAGTAAGTATCAGTGTCTCAGGGCAGTCTGGAAGCTAGTGTCCGTGTCTGCATAGTTATACTAGGGGATACATACCCTCTTGGATATAGGAATTTCTGAGGTGCAGGCAGGTCACTAATAACGATTGAATATTGCAGGAATTAAGGCTCCCGGTTGCACGTGGTTTCTGAGGGGAAGTCCAAAGGGGCTAAGGCTAAGCTTAGGGAGGTTGAAGATCAGGATATATGCTGCAACACCAAGTAAGTTAGTCCTTTATACTTGCATGCAGGCGAGTTTCTTGCAACATCAATCATTTGTGAAAATCTGTCCAGGGCTCTGGTGGCCTGGTGGTTAACGTTCTCGCTTCACACGATGAGGGCCTGGGTTCGATTCCCAGCCAGAGTAGAAACATTGGACGTGTTTCTTTCCACCTGTTGTCTATGTTCCCCATCAGTAAAATGGGTACCTGGGTGTTAGTCGACTGGTGTGGGTCGCATCCTGGGACACTGACCTAAGGAGGCCTGGTCACAGACCGGGCCGCGGGGGCGTTGACCCCCGGAACTCACTCCAGATAAACTCCAGATAAGCCACTTGTGAGGCTGAGGTACCCACCTCAGAGCTCGGTGTCAACAGAGTTTCCCAGGGTAGGCGACTCACTTGGAGGCAATCCACTCAAATTTTCACAAATATGCTATTGTCAGCAATATGCTATTATCAGCAACATGCTATTATCAGCAATATGCTATTATCAGCAATATGCTATTATCAGCAACATGCTATTATCAGCAACATGCTATTAACAGCAATATGCTATTTTCAGCAATATGCTGTTATCAGCATTATGCTATTATCAGCAACATGCTATTATCAGCAATATGCTATTATCAGCAATATGCTATTATCAGCAATATGCTATTATCAGCAATATACTATTATCAGCAATATGCTATTATCAGCAATATGCTATTATCAGCAATATGCTATTATCAGCAACATGCTATTATCAGCAACATGCTATTATCAGCAATATGCTATTATCAGCAATATGCTATTATCAGCAACATGCTATTATCAGCAATATGCTATTATCAGCAATATGCTATTATCAGCAATATGCTATTATCAGCAATATGCTATTACCAGCAATATGCTATTATCAGCAATATGCTATTATCAGCAATATGCTGTTATCAGCAACATGCTGTTATCAGCAACATGCTGTTATCAGCAACATGTTGTTATCAGCAACATGCTGTTATCAGCAACATGCTGTTATCAGCAACATGTTGTTATCAGCAACATGCTGTTATCAGCAACATGCTGTTATCAGCAACATGCTGTTATCAGCAACATGCTGTTCATACTCAGTCTCCTGCAGTGTCCGTTGTGATAAATGTTGGTAAATGACGAGTTAGTCTCTTATATAACACTTGTTTACCTTTATATTGGAAATGTTCCGCATTCTGCATTCCAAAACGCTTCATCATTCCAATACAAAGAAGAACAGTTGAAGTTCAGAAGGTGAGAAGTCGAAGTGATCAGTCCATCACATTGACCCCAGCTGAGGGACTGATCACATTGATTCCAGTCCGAGGGACTGATCACATTGATTCCAGGGTGATGACTGATCACATCGACTCCAGGGTGTAGGACTGATTATCTCATCGTTCTAAACTTCAACTATTTTTCTCTGTTTCGAAATGAGGAAGCCATTGGTTGGCGAAACGTTTTCTCTGTAAAGATACCCAAGTGTTGCACAAGTGTCTAATTTATTAATACCTAGTGTGTCTACTGTCACGCCCTGACATGCGTCCTTGTAGTGTGTCTACTGTCACGCCCTGACATGCGTCCTTGTAGTGTGTCTACTGTCACGCCCTGACATGCGTCCTTGTAGTGTGTCTACTGTCACGCCCTGACATGCGTCCTTGCAGTTCATCACCATGCTGACAGTTCCTAGCTACGCCCATCCAGTATCAACACCATATATTGATTCCAGTGTCACAAAATAATTTTTCCTCATAATACATTAATCCCCGTAATTCTACAAGGCAAGTATTGATGCCGGCGTTGATGACAGTGTTAACACCACCCTTCAACTCGAAACTAATGCCAGAGCTAATTTCAGTGTAATGACAGCTTTCTAACCAGTATCCAGGCCCAGATCTTAAGTCTTTGCGTTGGTCTGTGATTTACCAATTGGTTTAGATAAAACGTACAGAATCTTTTATCCAGGTTTTTAAGAAAACAGCTTGTCACTAACAAGTCAACTATCTTAGCCTGGTTATAGGAAAGAATTCTGTTTATTATTAAAGCCAGAGTGGTATCCCCAACATTATCCAGTGTCACGTAAAAAGGACACGAGTGCAGCTTAAAAGACACAAGTGCAACTTATCCAGTGCTGATTGCACAACTTTAGTCATTTTGAGGACAATACTTCAACTGGTGTTAAGTGCAGAGATTTAGTTAAAGTTAAGATCAGTCATAAAGTGTGAGAACTTACTAATAACTAGACCGTCACCTACAAGCAAGAGGATACATGATCGCCTTCACTGATACACACAACAGGTACTGTGAGGATACATGATCGCCTTCACTGATACACACAGCAGGTACTGTGAGGATACATGATCACCTTCACTGATACACACAACAGGAACTGTGAGGATACATGATCGCCTTCACTGATACACACAACAGGTACTGTGAGGATATATGATCGCCTTCACTGATACACACAACAGGTACTGTGAGGATACCTGATCACCTTCACTGATACACATAACAGGTACTGTGAGGATTCATGATCACCTTCACAGATACACACAACAGGTACTCTGAGGATACATGATCACCTTCACTGATACACACAACAGGTACTGTGAGGATACATGATCGCCTTCACTGATACACACAACAGGTACTGTGAGGATACATGATCGCCTTCACTGATACACACAGCAGGTACTGTGAGGATACATGATCACCTTCACTGATACACACAACAGGAACTGTGAGGATACATGATCGCCTTCACTGATACACACAACAGGTACTGTGAGGATATATGATCGCCTTCACTGATACACACAACAGGTACTGTGAGGATACCTGATCACCTTCACTGATACACACAACAGGTACTGTGAGGGTACATGATCGCCTTCACTGATACACACAACAGGTACTCTGAGGATACATGATCACCTTCACTGATACACACAACAGGTACTGTGAGGATACATGATCGCCTTCACTGATACACACAACAGGTACTGTGAGGATACATGATCGCCTTCACTGATACACACAACAGGTACTGTGAGGATACATGATCGCCTTCACTGATACACTCAACAGGTACTGTGAGGATACATGATCGCCTTCACTGATACACACAATAGGTACTGTGAGGATACATGATCGCCTTCACTGATACACACAACAGGTACTGTGAGGATACATGACCGCATTCACTGATACACACAATAGGTACTGTGAGGATACATGATCACCTTCACTGATACACACAATAGGTACTGTGAGGATACATGATCGCCTTCACTGATACACACAGCAAGTACTCTGAGGATACATGATCGCCTTCACTGATACAGACAACAGGTACTGTGAGGATACATGATCGCCTTCACTGATACACACAATAGGTACTGTGAGGATACATGATCGCCTTCACTGATACACACAACAGGTACTGTGAGGATACATGATCGCCTTCACTGATACACACAACAGGTACTGTGAGGATACATGATCGCCTTCACTGATACACACAATAGGTACTGTGAGGATACATGATCGCCTTCACTGATACACACAATAGGTAGTGTGAGGATACATGATCGACTTCACTGATACACACAATAGGTACTTATACCTTTCACAAGACGAGAACATAATTGTACCTTTCACAATACGAGAACATAATTATACCTTTCACAAGACGAGAACATAATTATACCTTTCACAAGACGAGAACATAATTCACAAGACCTTTATCTTTCACCAGACGAGAACATAATTATACCTTTCACAAGACGAGAACATAATTATACCTTTCACAAGACGGTAACATAATTATACATTTCACAAGATGAGAATATAATCATACCTAAGACAAGACGAGAACATAATTATGCCTTTCACAAGACGAGAACACAATTATACCTTTCACAAGACGAGAAAATAATTATTCCTTTCGCAAGACGAGAACATAATTATACCCTTCACAAGACGAGAACATAATTATACCTTTCACAAGACGAGAACATTATATTCATACGAGAACATAATTATACCTTTCACAAGACGAGAACATAATTATACCTTTCACAAGACGAGAACATAATTATACCTTTCACAAGACGAGAACATAATTATACCTTTCAAAAGACGAGAACATAATTATACCTTTCACAAGACGAGAACATAATTATACCTTTCACAAGACGAGAACATAATTATACCTTTCACAAGACGAGAACATAATTATACCTTTCACAAGACGAGAACATAATTATACCTTTCACAAGACGAGAACATAATTATACCTTTCACAAGACGAGAACATAATTATACCTTTCACAAGACGAGAACATAATTATACATTTCACAAGACGAGAACATAATTATACCTTTCACAAGACGAGAACATAATTATACCTTTCAAAAGAAGAGAACATAATTATACCTTTCACAAGACGAGAACATAATCATACCTTTCACAAGACGAGAACATAATAATACCTTTCACAAGACGAGAACATAATTATACCTTTCACAAGAAGAGAACATAATTATACCTTTCACAAGACGAGAACATAATTATACCTTTCACAAGACGAGAACATAATTATACCTTTCACAAGACGAGAACATAATTATACCTTTCACAAGACGAGAACATAATTATACCTTTCACAAGACGAGAACATAATTATACCTTTCACAAGACGAGAACATAATTCTTCCTTTCACAAGACGAGAACATAATTATACCTTTCACAAGAGGGGAACATAATTATACCTTTCACAAGACGAGAACATAATTATACCTTTCACAAGAGGAGAACATAATTATACTTTTCACAAGGCGAGAACATAATTATGCCTTTCACAAGACGAGAACATAATTATACCTTTCACAAGAGGAGAACATAATTATACCTTTCACAAGACGAGAACATAATTATACCTTTCACAAGACGAGAACATAATTATACCTTTCACAAGACGAGAACATAATTATACCTTTCACAAGACGAGAACATAATTATTCCTTTCACAAGACGAGAACATAATTATACCTTTCACAAGACGAGAACATAATTATACCTTTCACATTACGAGAACATAATTATACCTTTCACAAGACGAGAACATAATTATACCTTTCACAAGACGAGAACATAATTATACCTTCCAAAAGACGAGAACATAATTATACGTCTCACAAGACGAGAACATAATTATACCTTTCACAAGACGAGAACACAATTATACCTTTCACAAGACGAGAACATACATACCTTTCAAAAGACGAGAACATAATTATACCTTTCACAAGACGAGAACATAATTATATATTTCACAAGACGAGAACATAATTATACCTTTCAAAAGACGAGAACATAATTATACCTTCCAAAAGACGAGAACATAATTATACGTCTCACAAGACGAGAACATAATTATACCTTTCACAAGACGAGAACATAATTATACCTTCCAAAAGACGAGAACATAATTATACGTCTCACAAGACGAGAACATAATTATACCTTTCACAAGACGAGAACACAATTATACCTTTCACAAGACGAGAACACAAATACCTTTCAAAAGACGAGAACATAATTATACCTTTCACAAGACGAGATCATAATTATACCTTTCACAAGACGAGTACATAATTATTCCTTTCATAAGACGAGAACATAATTATACCTTTCACAAGACGAGAGCATAATTATACCTTTCACAAAACCAGAACATAATTATACCTTTCACAAGTCCATAACATAATTATAACTTTCACAAGACGAGAACATAATTATACCATTCACAAGACGAGAACATAATTATACCATTCACATGACGAGAACATAATTATATCTTTCACAAGACGAGAACATAATTATATCTTTCACAAGACTAGAACATAATTATACCTTTCACAAGACGAGAACATAATTTTTCCTTTCACAAGACGAGAACATAATTATACGTTTCAAAAGCGAGAACATAATTATACCTTTCACAAGACGAGAACGTAATTATACCTTTCACAAGACGAGAACATAATTATACCTTTCACAAGACAAGAATATAATTATACCTTTCACAAGACCAGAACATAATTATACCTTTAACAAGTCCAGAACATAATTATACCTTTCACAAGACGAGAACATAATTATACCTTTCACAAGACGAGAACATAATTATACCTTTCAGATGACGAGAACATAATTATATCTTTCACAAGACGAGAACATAATTATACCTTTCACAAGACGAGAACATAATTATACCTTTCGCAAGACCAGAACATAATTATTCCTTTCACAAGACGAGAACATAATTATACCTTTCACAAGACGAGAACATAATTATGCCTTTCTCAACACGAGAACATAATTATACATTTCACAACACGAGAACATAATTATATCTTCCACAAGACGAGAACATAACTATACCTTTCACAAGACGAGAACATAATTATACATTTCACAAGACGAGAACATAATTATACCTTTCACAAGACGAGAACATAATTATACCTTTGAAAAGACGAGAACGTAATTATACATCTCAAGAGACGAGAACATAATTATACCTTTCACAAGACGAGAATATAATTGTACCTTTCACAAGACGAGAACATAAATACCTTTCACAAGACGAGAACATAATTATACCTTTCACAAGACGAGAACGTAATTATATATTTCACAAGACGAGAACATAATTGTACCTTTCACAAGACGAGAACATAATTATACCTTTCACAAGACGAGAACATAATTATACCTTTCACAAGACGAGAACATAATTATTCCTTTAATATGACGAGAACATAATTATATCTTTCACAAGACGAGAACATAATTATTCCTTTAATATGACGACAACATAATTATACCTTTCACAAGACGATAACATAATTATTCCTTTAATATGACGAGAACATAATTATATCTTTCACAAGACGAGAACATAACTATATCTTTCACAAGACTAGAACATATTTATACCTTTCACAAGACGAGAGCATAATTATACCTTTCACAAGGCAAGAACATAACTATACCTTTCACAAGACCAGAACATAATTATCCCTTTCACAAGACTAGAACATAATTATACCTTCAACAAGACGAGAATATAATCATACCTTTCACAAAACCAGAACATAATAATACCTTTCACAAGTCCAGAACATAATTATACCTTTCACAAGACGAGAACATAATTATACCTTTCAAAAGACGAGAACATAATTATACCTTTCACAAGACGAGAACATAATTATACCTTTCACAAGACGAGAACATAATTATACCTTTCACAAGACGAGAACATAATTATACCTTTCACAAGACGATAACATAATTATACCTTTCACAAGACGAGAACATAATTATACCTTTCACAAGACGAGAACATAATTATACCTTTCACAAGACGAGAACGTAATTAAATGTTTCACAAGACGAGAACGTAATTTTACCTTTCACAAGACGAGAACATAATTATACCTTTCACAAGACGAGAACATAACTATACCTTTCACAAGACGAGAAAATAATTATACATTTCACAAGACGAGAACATAATTATACCTTTCACAAGACGAGAGACGAGAACATAATTATACCTTTCACAAGACGAGAATATAATTGTACCTTTCATAAGACGAGAACATAAATACCTTTCACAAGACGAGAATATAATTATACCTTTCACAAGACGAGAACATAATTATACCTTTCACAAGACGAAAACATAATTACAAATTTCACAAGACGAGAACATAAACACCTTTCACAAGACGAGAACATAATTATACAAAAGAGAACATAATTATACCTTTCACAAGACGAAAACATAATTATACATTACACAAGACGAGTACATAATTATACATTTCACAAGACGAGAACATAATTATACCTTTCACAAGACGAGAACATAATTATACCTTTCACAAGACGAGAACATAATTATACCTTTCACAAGACGAGAACATAATTAATTACCTTTCACAAGACGAGAACATAATTATACCTTTCACAAGACGAGAACATAATTATACGAGAACATAATTATACCTTTCACAAGACGAGAACATAATTATACCTTTCACAAGACGAGAACATAATTATACCTTTCACAAGACGAGAACATAATTATATCTTTCACAAGACTAGAACATAATTATACCTTTCACAAGACGAGAACATAATTATACCTTTCACAAGACGAAAACATAATTATACCTTTCACAAGACGAGAACATAATTATACCTTTCACAAGACGAGAACATAATTATACCTTTCACAAGACAAGAATATAATTATACCTTTCACAAGACAAGAACATAATTATACCTTTAACAAGTCCAGAACATAATTATACCTTTCACAAGACGAGATCATAATTATACCTTTCACAAGACGAGAACATAATTATACCTTTCATAAGACGAGAACATAATTATACCTTTCACAAGACGAGAGCATAATTATACCTTTCACAAGACGAGAACATAATTATACTTTTCACAAGACGGGAACATAATTATACCTTTCGAGAACAAAAGACGAGAACATAATTATACGAGAACTTTCACAAGACGAGAACATAATTATACCTTTCACAAGACGAGAACATAATTATACCTTTCACAAGACGAGAACATAATTATACCTTTCACAAGACGAGAACATAATTATACCTTTCACAAGACGAGAACATAATTATACCTTCCAAAAGACGAGAACATAATTATACGTCTCACAAGACGAGAACATAATTATACCTTTCACAAGACGAGAACATAATTATACCTTTCACAAGACGAGAACATAATTATACCTTTCACAAGACGAGAACATAATTATACCTTTCACAAGACGAGAACATAATTATATATTTCACAAGACGAGAACATAATTATACCTTTCACAAGACGAGAACATAATTATACCTTCCAAAAGACGAGAACATAATTATACCTTTCACAAGACGAGAACATAATTATACCTTTCACAAGACGAGAACATAATTATATATTTCACAAGACGAGAACATAATTGCAATTTTCACAAGACGAGAACATAATTATACCTTTCACAAGACGAGAACATAATTATTCCTTTCACAAGACGAGAACATAATTATACCTTTCAAAAGACGAGAACATAATTATACCTTTCACAAGACGAGAACATAATTATACCTTTCACAAGACGAGTACATAATTATTCCTTTCACAAGACGAGAACATAATTATACCTTTCAAAAGACGAGTACATAATTATAACTTTCACAAGACGAGAACATAATTATACCTTTCACAAGTCCATAACATAATTATGACTTTCACAAGACAAGAACATAATTATACCATTCACAAGACGAGAACATAATTATACCATTCACATGACGAGAACATAATTATATCTTTCACAAGACGAGAACATAATTATACCTTTCACAAGACGAGAACATAATTATACCTTTCACAAGACGAGAACATAATTATACCTTTCACAAGACGAGAACATAATTATACCTTTCAAAAGACGAGAACATAATTATACCTTTCACAAGACGAGAACATAATTATACCTTTCACAAGACGAGAACATAATTATACCTTTCACAAGACGAGAACATAATTATACCTTTCACAAGACCAGAACATAATTATACCTTTCACAAGACGAGAACATAATTATACCTTTCACAAGACGAGAACATAATTATACCTTTCACAAGACGAGAACATAATTACACCTTTATCTAGACGAGAACCTTTCACAAGACGAGAACATAAATATACCTTTCACAAGACGAGAACATAATTATACCTTTCACAAGACGAGAACATAATTATACCTTTCACAAGACGAGAACATAATTATACCTTTCACAAGACGAGAACATAATTATCACAAGACGAGAACCTTTCACAAGACGAGAACATAATTATACATTTCACAAGACGAGAACATGATTATACCATTCACAAGAAGAGAACATAAGTATACCTTTCACAAGACGAGAACATAATTATACCTTTCACAAGACGAGAACATAATTATACCTTTCACAAGACGAGAACATAATTATACATTTCACAAGACGAGAACATAATTATACCTTTCACAAGACGAGAACATAATTATACCTTTCACAAGACGAGAACATAATTATACCTTTCACAAGACGAGAACATAATTATACCTTTCACAAGACGAGAACATAATTATACCTTTCACAAGACGAGAACATAATTATACCTTTCACAAGACGAGAACATAATTACCTTTCACAAGACGAGAACATAACCTTTCACAAGACGAGAACATAATTATACCTTTCACAAGACGAGAACATAATTATACCTTTCACAAGACGAGAACATAATTATATCATAATTATACCTTTCACAAGACGAGAACATAATTATACCTTTCACAAGACGAGAACATAATTATACCTTTCACAAGACGAGAACATAATTATACCTTTACCTTTCACAAGACGAGAACATAATTATACCTTTCACAAGACGAGAACATAATTAACCTTTCACAAGACGAGAACATAATAACCTTTCACAAGACGAGAACATAATTATACCTTTCACATTACGAGAACATAATTATACCTTTCACAAGACGAGAACATAATTATACCTTTCACAAGACGAGAACATAATTATACCTTTCATAATTATACCTTTCACAAGACGAGAACACAATTATTCCTTTCACATGACGAGAATATAATACCTTTCACAAGACGAGAACATACATACCTTTCAAAAGACGAGAACATAATTATACCTTTCACAAGACGAGAACATAATTATATATTTCACAAGACGAGAACATAATTATACCTTCCAAAAGACGGGAACGTAATTATACGTCTCACAAGACGAGAACATAATTATACCTTTCACAAGACGAGAACATAATTATACCTTCCAAAAGACGAGAACATAATTATACGTCTCACAAGACGAGAACATAATTATACCTTTCACAAGACGAGAACACAATTATACCTTTCACAAGACGAGAACACAAATACCTTTCAAAAGACGAGAACATAATTATACCTTTCACAAGACGAGATCATAATTATACCTTTCACAAGACGAGTACATAATTATTCCTTTCATAAGACGAGAACATAATTATACCTTTCACAAGACGAGAGCATAATTATACCTTTCACAAAACCAGAACATAATTATACCTTTCACAAGTCCATAACATAATTATAACTTTCACAAGACGAGAACATAATTATACCATTCACAAGACGAGAACATAATTATACCATTCACATGACGAGAACATAATTATATCTTTCACAAGACGAGAACATAATTATATCTTTCACAAGACTAGAACATAATTATACCTTTCACAAGACGAGAACATAATTTTTCCTTTCACAAGACGAGAACATAATTATACGTTTCAAAAGCGAGAACATAATTATACCTTTCACAAGACGAGAACGTAATTATACCTTTCACAAGACGAGAACATAATTATACCTTTCACAAGACAAGAATATAATTATACCTTTCACAAGACCAGAACATAATTATACCTTTAACAAGTCCAGAACATAATTATACCTTTCACAAGACGAGAACATAATTATACCTTTCACAAGACGAGAACATAATTATACCTTTCAGATGACGAGAACATAATTATATCTTTCACAAGACGAGAACATAATTATACCTTTCACAAGACGAGAACATAATTATACCTTTCGCAAGACCAGAACATAATTATTCCTTTCACAAGACGAGAACATAATTATACCTTTCACAAGACGAGAACATAATTATGCCTTTCTCAACACGAGAACATAATTATACATTTCACAACACGAGAACATAATTATATCTTCCACAAGACGAGAACATAACTATACCTTTCACAAGACGAGAACATAATTATACATTTCACAAGACGAGAACATAATTATACCTTTCACAAGACGAGAACATAATTATACCTTTGAAAAGACGAGAACGTAGTTATACATCTCAAGAGACGAGAACATAATTATACCTTTCACAAGACGAGAATATAATTGTACCTTTCACAAGACGAGAACATAAATACCTTTCACAAGACGAGAACATAATTATACCTTTCACAAGACGAGAACGTAATTATATATTTCACAAGACGAGAACATAATTGTACCTTTCACAAGACGAGAACATAATTATACCTTTCACAAGACGAGAACATAATTATACCTTTCACAAGACGAGAACATAATTATACCTTTCACAAGACGAGTACATAATTATACCTTTCACAAGACGACAACATAATTATACCTTTCACAAGACGATAACATAATTATTCCTTTAATATGACGAGAACATAATTATATCTTTCACAAGACGAGAACATAACTATATCTTTCACAAGACTAGAACATATTTATACCTTTCACAAGACGAGAGCATAATTATACCTTTCACAAGGCAAGAACATAACTATACCTTTCACAAGACCAGAACATAATTATCCCTTTCACAAGACTAGAACATAATTATACCTTCAACAAGACGAGAACATAATTATACCTTTCACAAGACGAGAACATAATTATACCTTTCACAAGACGAGAACATAATTATACCTTTCACAAGACGAGAACATAATTATACCTTTCACAAGACGAGAACATAATTATTCCTTTCACAAGACGAGAACATAATTATACCTTTCACAAGACGAGAACATAATTATACCTTTCACATTACGAAAACATAATTATACCTTTCACAAGACGAGAACATAATTATACCTTTCACAAGACGAGAACATAATTATACCTTCCAAAAGACGAGAACATAATTATACGTCTCACAAGACGAGAACATAATTATACCTTTCACAAGACGAGAACACAATTATACCTTTCACAAGACGAGAACATAATACCTTTCAAAAGACGAGAACATAATTATACCTTTCACAAGACGAGAACATAATTATACCTTCCAAAAGACGAGAACATAATTATACGTCTCACAAGACGAGAACATAATTATACCTTTCACAAGACGAGAACACAATTATACCTTTCACAAGACGAGAACATAAATACCTTTCAAAAGACGAGAACATAATTATACCTTTCACAAGACGAGAACATAATTATATATTTCACAAGACGAGAACATAATTACTCCTTTCACAAGACGAGAACATAATTATACCTTCCAAAAGACGAGAACATAATTATACCTTTCACAAGACGAGAACATAATTATATATTTCACAAGACGAGAACATAATTATACCTTTCACAAGACGAGAACATAATTATACCTTCCAAAAGACGAGAACATAATTATACCTTTCACAAGACGAGAACATAATTATACCTTTCACAAGACGAGAACATAATTATACTTTTCACAAGGCGAGAACATAATTATGCCTTTCACAAGACGAGAACATAATTATACCTTTCAAGAGACGAGAACATAATTATGCCTTTCACAAGACAAGAAAAAAATTATAATTTTCACAAGACGAAAACATAATTATACCTTTCACAAGACGAGAACATAATTATACCTTTCACAAGACAAGAACATAATTATACCTTTCACAAGACGAGAACATAATTACACCTTTCAAAAGACGAGAACATAATTATACCTTTCAAAAGACGAAAACATAATTATACCTTTCACAAGACGAGAACATAATTATACCTTTCACAAGACGAGAGCATAATTATACCTTTCACAAGACGAGAACATAATTATACCTTTCACAAGACGAGAACATAATTATACCTTTCACAAGACGAGAACATAATTATACCTTTCACAAGACGAGAACATAATTATACCTTTCACAAGACGAGAACATAATTATACCTTTCACAAGACGAGAACATAATTATACCTTTCACAAGACGAGAACATAATTATGCCTTTCACAAGACGTGAACATAATTATACCTTTCACAAGACGAGTACATAATTTTACCTTTCAAAAGACGAGAACATAATTAAACCTTTCGCAAGACGATAACATAATTATACCTTTCACAAGACGAGAACATAATTATACCCTTCACAAGACGAGAACATAATTATCACTTTCACAATACGAGA
Organism: Cherax quadricarinatus; assembly: GCF_038502225.1. Lineage (NCBI taxonomy): Eukaryota > Metazoa > Arthropoda > Malacostraca > Decapoda > Parastacidae > Cherax > Cherax quadricarinatus. The sequence continues at coordinate 29,538,218 of NC_091333.1, read as the reverse complement.
ACAAAATTTACCTTTCACAAGACGAGAACATATACCTTTCACAAGACGAGAACATAATTATACCTTTCACAAGACGAGAACATAATTATACCTTTCACAAGACGAGAACATAATTATACCTTTCACAAGACGAAAACATAATTATACCTTTCACAAGACAAGAACATAATTATACCTTTCACAAGACGAGAACATAATTATAACTTTCACAAGACGAGAACATAATTATACCATTCACAAGACGAGAACATAATTATACCATTCACATGACGAGAACATAATTATATCTTTCACAAGACGAGAACATAATTATACCTTTCAAAAGACGTAAACATAATTATTCCTTTCACAAGACGAGAACATAATTATACCTTTCACAAGACGAGAACATAATTATACCTTTCACAAGACGTAAACATAATTATTCCTTTCACAAGACGAGAACATAATTATACCTTTCACAAGACGAGAACATAATTATACCTTTCACATTACGAGAACATAATTATACCTTTCACAAGACGAAAACATAATTATACCTTTCACAAGACGAGAACATAATTATACCTTTCACAAGACGAGAACATAATTATACCTTTTCAAGACGAGAACATAATTATACCTTTCACAAGACGAGAACATAATTATAAGTTTCACAAGACGAGTACATAATTATACCTTTCACGAGAACATAAACCTTTCACAAGACGAGAACATAATTATACCTTTCACATTACGAGAACATAATTATACCTTTCACAAGACGAAAACATAATTATACCTTTCACAAGACGAGAACATAATTATACCTTTCACAAGACGAGAACATAATTATACCTTTCACAAGACGAGAACATAATTATACCTTTCACAAGACGAGAACATAATTATATCTTTCACAAGACGAGAACATAATTATACCTTTCACAAGACGAGAACATAATTATACCTTTCACAAGACGAGAACATAATTATACCTTTCACAAGACGAGAACATAATTATACCTTTCACAAGACGAGAACATAATTATACCTTTCACAAGACGAGAACATAATTATACCTTTCACAAGACGAGAACATAATTATACCTTTCACAAGAGGAGAACATAATTATACCTTTCACAAGACGAGAACATAATTATACCTTTCACAAGACGAGAACATAATTATACCTTTCACAAGACGAGAACATAATTATACCTTTCACAAGACGAGAACATAATTATACCTTTCACAAGACGAGAATATAATTGTACCTTTCACAAGACGAGAACATAAATACCTTTCACAAGACGAGAACATAATTATACCTTTCACAAGACGAGAACATAATTATACCTTTCACAAGACGAGAACATAATTATACCTTTCACAAGACGAGAACATAATTATACCTTTCACAAGACGAGAACATAATTATACCTTTCACAAGACGATAACATAATTATTCCTTTCACAAGACGAGAACATAATTATACCTTTCACAAGACGAGAACATAATTATACCTTTCACAAGACGAGAACATAATTATACCTTTCACAAGACGAGAACATAATTATACCTTTCACAAGACGAGAACATAATTATACCTTTCACATTACGAGAACATAATTATACCTTTCACAAGACGAGAACATAATTATACCTTTCACAAGACGAGAACATAATTATACCTTCCAAAAGACGAGAACATAATTATACGTCTCACAAGACGAGAACATAATTATACCTTTCACAAGACGAGAACACAATTATACCTTTCACAAGACGAGAACATACATACCTTTCAAAAGACGAGAACATAATTATACCTTTCACAAGACGAGAACATAATTATATATTTCACAAGACGAGAACATAATTATACCTTTCAAAAGACGAGAACATAATTATACCTTCCAAAAGACGGGAACGTAATTATACGTCTCACAAGACGAGAACATAATTATACCTTTCACAAGACGAGAACATAATTATACCTTCCAAAAGACGAGAACATAATTATACGTCTCACAAGACGAGAACATAATTATACCTTTCACAAGACGAGAACACAATTATACCTTTCACAAGACGAGAACACAAATACCTTTCAAAAGACGAGAACATAATTATACCTTTCACAAGACGAGATCATAATTATACCTTTCACAAGACGAGTACATAATTATTCCTTTCATAAGACGAGAACATAATTATACCTTTCACAAGACGAGAGCATAATTATACCTTTCACAAAACCAGAACATAATTATACCTTTCACAAGTCCATAACATAATTATAACTTTCACAAGACGAGAACATAATTATACCATTCACAAGACGAGAACATAATTATACCATTCACATGACGAGAACATAATTATATCTTTCACAAGACGAGAACATAATTATATCTTTCACAAGACTAGAACATAATTATACCTTTCACAAGACGAGAACATAATTTTTCCTTTCACAAGACGAGAACATAATTATACGTTTCAAAAGCGAGAACATAATTATACCTTTAACAAGACGAGAACATAATTATACCTTTCACAAGACAAGAATATAATTATACCTTTCACAAGACAAGAACATAATTATACCTTTCACAAGACAAGAACATAATTATACCTTTAACAAGTCCAGAACATAATTATACCTTTCACAAGACGAGATCATAATTATACCTTTCACAAGACGAGAACATAATTATACCTTTCAGATGACGAGAACATAATTATATCTTTCACAAGACGAGAACATAATTATACCTTTCACAAGACGAGAACATAATTATACCTTTCGCAAGACCAGAACATAATTATTCCTTTCACAAGACGAGAACATAATTATACCTTTCACAAGACGAGAACATAATTATACCTTTCACAAGACGAGAACATAATTATACATTTCACAACACGAGAACATAATTATATCTTCCACAAGACGAGAACATAACTATACCTTTCACAAGACGAGAACATAATTATACCTTTAGCAAGTCCAGAACATAATTATACCTTTCACAAGACGAGAACACAATTATATCTTTCACAAGACGAGAACATAAATACCTTTCAAAAGACGAGAACATAATTATACCTTTCACAAGACGAGAACATAATTATACCTTTCACAAGACGAGAACATAATTATACCTTTCACAAGACGAGAACATAATTATACCTTTCACAAGACGAGAACATAATTATACCTTTCACAAGACGAGAACATAATTATACCTTTCACAAGACGAGAACATAATTACACCTTTCACAAGACGAGAACATAAACACCTTTCACAAGACGAGAACATAATTATACCATTCACAAGACGAGAACGTAATTATATATTTCACAAGACGAGAACATAATTGTACCTTTCACAAGACGAGAACATAATTATACCTTTCACAAGACGAGAACATAATTATACCTTTCACAAGACGAGAACATAATTATACCTTTCACAATACGAGAACATAATTATACCTTTCACAAGAAGGGAACATAATTATACCTTTCACAAGACGAGAATATAATTATACCTTTCACAAGACCAGAACATCATTATACCTTTCACAAGTCCAGAACATAATTATACCTTTCACAAGACGAGAACATAATTATACCTTTCACAAGACGAGAACATAATTATACCTTTCACAAGACGAGAACATAATTATACCTTTCACAAGACGAGAACATAATTATACCTTTCACAAGACGAGAACATAATTATACCTTTCACAAGACGAGAACATAATTATACCTTTCACAAGACGAGAACATAATTATACCTTTCACAAGACGAGAACATAATTATACCTTTCACAAGACGAGAACATAATTATACCTTTCACAAGACGAGAACATAATTATACCTTTCACAAGACGAGAACATAATTATACCTTTCACAAGACGAGAACATAATTATACCTTTCACAAGACGAGAACATAATTATACCTTTCAAAAGACGAGAACATAATTATACCTTTCACAAGACGAGAACATAATTATACCTTTCACAAGACGAGAACATAATTATACCTTTCACAAGACGAGAACATAATTATACCTTTCACAAGACGAGAACATAATTATACCTTTCACAAGACGAGAACATAATTATACCTTTCACAAGACGAGAACATAATTATACCTTTCACAAGACGAGAACATAATTATACCTTTCACAAGACGAGAACATAATTATACCTTTCACAAGACGAGAACATAATTATACCTTTCACAAGACGAAAACATAATTATTCCTTTCACAGGACGAGAACATAATTATACCTTTCACAAGACGAGAACATAATTATACCTTTCACATTACGAGAACATAATTATACCTTTCACAAGACGAGAACATAATTATACCTTTCACAAGACGAGAACATAATTATACCTTTCACAAGACGAGAACATAATTTTTCCTTTCACAAGACGAGAACATAATTATACGTTTCAAAAGCGAGAACATAATTATACCTTTAACAAGACGAGAACATAATTATACCTTTAACAAGACGAGAACATAATTATACCTTTCACAAGACAAGAATATAATTATACCTTTCACAAGACAAGAACATAATTATACCTTTAACAAGTCCAGAACATAATTATACCTTTCACAAGACGAGATCATAATTATACCTTTCACAAGACGAGAACATAATTATACCTTTCAGATGACGAGAACATAATTATATCTTTCACAAGACGAGAACATAATTATACCTTTCACAAGACGAGAACATAATTATACCTTTCGCAAGACCAGAACATAATTATTCCTTTCACAAGACGAGAACATAATTATACCTTTCACAAGACGAGAACATAATTATGCCTTTCTCAACACGAGAACATAATTATACATTTCACAACACGAGAACATAATTATATCTTCCACAAGACGAGAACATAACTATACCTTTCACAAGACGAGAACATAATTATACATTTCACAAGACGAGAACATAATTATACCTTTCACAAGACGAGAACATAATTATACCTTTGAAAAGACGAGAACGTAATTATACATCTCAAGAGACGAGAACATAATTATACCTTTCACAAGACGAGAACATAATTGTACCTTTCAGAAGACGAGAACATAAATACCTTTCACAAGACGAGAACATAATTATACCTTTCACAAGACGAGAACGTAATTATGTATTTCACAAGACGAGAACATAATTGTACCTTTCACAAGACGAGAACATAATTATACCTTTCACAAGACGAGAACATAATTATACCTTTCACAAGACGAGAACATAATTATACCTTTCACAAGACGAGAACATAATTATACCTTTCACAAGACGAGAACATAATTATACCTTTCACAAGACGAGAACATAATTACACCTTTCACAAGACGAGAACATAAACACCTTTCACAAGACGAGAACATAATTATACCATTCACAAGACGAGAACGTAATTATGCCTTTCACAAGACGTGAACATAATTATACCTTTCACAAGACGAGTACATAATTATACCTTTCAAAAGACGAGAACATAATTATACGTTTCACAAGACGAGAACATAATTATTTATTTCACAAGACGAGAACATAATTATACCTTTCAAAAGACGATAACATAATTATACCTTTCACAAGAGGAGAACATAATGATACCTTTCACAAGACTAGAACATAATTATTCCTTTCCCAAGACGAGAACATAATTATACCTTTCACCAGACGAGAACATAATTATACCTTTCACAAAACGAGAACGCAATTATACCTTTCACAAGACGAGAACATAATTATAGCTTTCACTAGAAGGGAACATAATTATACCTTTCACCAGACGAGAACATAATTATACCTTTCACAAGACGAGAACACAATTATACCTTTCACAAGACGAGAAAATAATTATTCCTTTCGCAAGACGAGAACATAATTATACCCTTCACAAGACGAGAACATAAATATCCCTTTCACAAGACGAGAACAAAATTTACCTTTCACAAGACGAGAATATAATTATTTCACAAGACGAGAACATAATTATACCTTTCACTAGACGGTAACATAATTATACCTTTCACAAGACGATGCCTTTCACAAGACAAGAAAAAAATTATAATTTTCACAAGACGAAAACATAATTATACCTTTCACAAGACGAGAACATAATTATACCATTCACAAGACAAGAACATAATTATACCTTTCACAAGACGAGAACATAATTATACCTTTCACAAGACGAGAACATAATTACACCTTTCACAAGACAAGAACATAATTATACCTTTCACAAGACGAGAACATAATTACACCTTTCACAAGACAAGAACATAATTATACCTTTCACAAGACGAGAACATAATTATACCTTTCACAAGACGAGAACATAATTATACCTTTCACAAGACGAGAACATAATTATACCTTTCACAAGACCAGAACATAATTATTCCTTTCACAAGACGAGAACATAATTATACCTTTCACAAGACGAGAACATAATTATACCTTTCACAAGACGAGAACATAATTATACCTTTCACAAGACGAGAACATAATTACACCTTTCACAAGACGAGAACATAAACACCTTTCACAAGACGAGAACATAATTATACCATTCACAAGACGAGAACCTTTCACAAGACGAGAACATAATTATACCTTTCACAAGACGAGAACATAATTATATCACAAGACGAGAACATAATTATGCCTTTCACAAGACGAGAACATAATTATAACTTACACAAGACGATAACATAATTATACCTTTCACAAGACGAGAACATAATTATACCTTTCACAAGAACAGAACATAATTATAACTTTCACAAGACGAGAACATAATTATACCTTTCACAAGACGAGAACATACATATACCTTTCACAAGAGGAGAACACAATTATACATTTCACAAGACGAGAACATAATTATACCTTTCACAAGACGAGAACATAATTATACCTTTCACAAGACGAGAACGTAATTATATACGAGAACATTTCACAAGACGAGAACATAATTATACCTTTCACAAGACGAGAACATAATTACACCTTTCACAAGACAAGAACATAATTATACCTTTCACAAGACGAGAACATAATTACACCTTTCACAAGACAAGAACATAATTATACCTTTCACAAGACAAGAACATAATTATACCTTTCACAAGACGAGAACATAATTACACCTTTCACAAGACGAGAACATAATTATACCTTTCACAAGACGAGAACATAATTATACCTTTCACAAGACGAGAACATAATTATATTCACAAGACGAGAACATAATTACATTTCACAAGACGAGAACATAATTATACCTTTCACAAGACGAGAACATAATTATACCTTTCACAAGACGAGAACATAATTATACCTTTCACAAGACGAGAACATAATTATACCTTTCACAAGACGAGAACATAATTATACCTTTCACAAGACGAGAACATAATTATACCTTTCACGAGAACATAAAAGACGAGAACATAATAATACCTTTCACAAGACGAGAACATAATTATACCTTTCACAAGAAGAGAACATAATTATACCTTTCACAAGACGAGAACATAATTATACCTTTCAAAGACGAGAACATAATTATACATTTCACAAGACGAGAACATAATTATACCTTTCACAAGAAGAGAACATAATTATACCTTTCACAAGACGAGAGCATAATTATACCTTTCACAATGCAAGAACATAATTATACCTTTCACAAGACGAGAACATAATTATACCTTTCACAAGACGAGAACATAATTCTTCCTTTCACACGAGAACATAATTATACTTTCACAAGACGAGAACATAATTATACCTTTCAAGAGACGAGAACATAATTATACCTTTCACAAGACGAGAACATAATTATACCTTTCACAAGACGAGAACATAATTATACCTTTCACAAGACGAGAACATAATTATACCTTTCACAAGACGAGAACATAATTATACCTTTCACAAGACGAGAACATAATTATACCTTTCACAAGACGAGAACATAATTATACCTTTCACAAGACGAGAACATAATTATACCTTTCACAAGACGAGAACATAATTATACCTTTCACAAGACGAGAACATAATTATACCTTTCACAAGACGAGAACATAATTATACCTTTCAAAAGACGAGAACATAATTATACCTTTCACAAGACGAGAACATAATTATACCTTTCAAAAGACGAAAACATAATTATACCTTTCACAAGACGAGAACATAATTATACCTTTCACAAGACGAGAACATAATTATACCTTTCACAAGACGAGAACATAATTACACCTTTCAAAAGACGAGAACATAATTATACCTTTCAAAAGACGAAAACATAATTATACCTTTCACAAGACGAGAACATAATTATACCTTTACCAAAACGAGAACATAATTATACCTTTCTCAAGAAGAGAACATAATTATACCTTTCACAAGACGATAACATAATTATACATTTCACAAGACGAGAACATAATTATACCTTTCACAAGACGAGAACATAATTATACCTTTCACAAGACGAGAACATAATTATACCTTTCACAAGACGAGAACATAATTATACCTTTCACAAGACGAGAACATAATTATACCTTTCACAAGACGAGAACATAATTATACCTTTCACAAGACGAGAACATAATTATACCTTTCACAAGACGAGAACATAATTATACCTTTCACAAGACGAGAACATAATTATAACTTTCACAAGACGAGAACATAATTATACCTTTCACAAGACGATAACATAATTATACCTTTATCAAGACGAGAACATAATAATTGCTTTCACAAGACGAGAACTTTCACAAGACGAGAACATAATTATACCTTTCACAAGACGATAACATAATTATTCCTTTCACAAGACGAGAACATAATTATACCTTTCACAAGACAAGAACATAATTATACCTTTCACAAGACGAGAACATAATTACACCTTTCAAAAGACGAGAACATAATTATACCTTTCAAAAGACGAAAACATAATTATACCTTTCACAAGACGAGAACATAATTATACCTTTCACAAGACGAAAACATAATTATTCCTTTCACAGGACGAGAACATAATTATACCTTTCACAAGACGAGAACATAATTATACCTTTCAACCTTTCACAAGACGAGAACATAATTATACCTTTCAAAAGACGAGAACATAATTATACCTTTCACAAGACGAGAACATAATTATACCTTTCACAAGACGAGAACATAATTATACCTTTCACAAGACGAGAACATAATTATACCTTTCACAAGACGAGAACATAATTATACCTTAATTATTCCTTTCACAGGACGAGAACATAATTATACCTTTCACAAGACGAGAACATAATTATACCTTTCACATTACGAGAACATAATTATACCTTTCTCAAGACGAGAACATAATTATACCTTTCACAAGACGAGAACATAATTATACCTTTCACAAGACGAGAACATAATTATACCTTTCACAAGACGAGAACATAATTATACCTTTCACAAGACGAGAACATAATTATACCTTTCACAAGACGAGAACATAATTATACCTTTCACAAGACGAGAACATAATTATACCTTTCACAAGACGAGAACATAATTATACCTTTCACAAGACGAGAACATAATTATACCTTTCACAAGACGAGAACATAATTATACCTTTCACAAGACGAGAACATAATTATACCTTTCACAAGACGAGAACATAATTATACCTTTCACAAGACGAGAACATAATTATACCTTTCACAAGAACATAATTATACCTTTCGAGAACATAATTATACCTTTCACAAGACGAGAACATAATTATACCTTTCACAAGACGAGAACATAATTATACCTTTCACAAGACGAGAACATAATTATACCTTTCACAAGACGAGAACATAATTATACCTTTCACAAGACGAGAACATAATTATACCTTTCACAAGACGAGAACATAATTATACCTTTCACAAGACGAGAACATAATTATACCTTTCACAAGACGAGAACATAATTATACCTTTCACAAGACGAGAACATAATTATACCTTTCACAAGACGAGAACATAATTATACCTTTCACAAGACGAGAACATAATTATACCTTTCACAAGACGAGAACATAATTATTCCTTTCACAGGACGAGAACATAATTATACCTTTCACAAGACGAGAACATAATTATACCTTTCACATTACGAGAACATAATTATACCTTTCACAAGACGAGAACATAATTATACCTTTCACAAGACGAGAACATAATTATACCTTTCACAAGACCAAAACATAATTATTCCTTTCACAGGACGAGAACATAATTATACCTTTCACAAGACGAGAACATAATTATACCTTTCACAAGACGAGAACATAATTATATCTTTCACAAGACGAGAACATAATTATATCTTTCACAAGACTAGAACATAATTATACCTTTCACAAGACGAGAACATAATTTTTCCTTTCACAAGACGAGAACATAATTATACGTTTCAAAAGCGAGAACATAATTATACCTTTCACAAGACGAGAACGTAATTATACCTTTCACAAGACGAGAACATAATTATACCTTTCACAAGACAAGAATATAATTATACCTTTCACAAGACCAGAACATAATTATACCTTTAACAAGTCCAGAACATAATTATACCTTTCACAAGACGAGAACATAATTATACCTTTCACAAGACGAGAACATAATTATACCTTTCAGATGACGAGAACATAATTATATCTTTCACAAGACGAGAACATAATTATACCTTTCACAAGACGAGAACATAATTATACCTTTCGCAAGACCAGAACATAATTATTCCTTTCACAAGACGAGAACATAATTATACCTTTCACAAGACGAGAACATAATTATGCCTTTCTCAACACGAGAACATAATTATACATTTCACAACACGAGAACATAATTATATCTTCCACAAGACGAGAACATAACTATACCTTTCACAAGACGAGAACATAATTATACATTTCACAAGACGAGAACATAATTATACCTTTCACAAGACGAGAACATAATTATACCTTTGAAAAGACGAGAACGTAATTATACATCTCAAGAGACGAGAACATAATTATACCTTTCACAAGACGAGAATATAATTGTACCTTTCACAAGACGAGAACATAAATACCTTTCACAAGACGAGAACATAATTATACCTTTCACAAGACGAGAACGTAATTATATATTTCACAAGACGAGAACATAATTGTACCTTTCACAAGACGAGAACATAATTATACCTTTCACAAGACGAGAACATAATTATACCTTTCACAAGACGAGAACATAATTATACCTTTCACAAGACGAGAACATAATTATACCTTTCACAAGACGAGAACATAATTATACCTTTCACAAGACGATAACATAATTATACCTTTCACAAGACGATAACATAATTATTCCTTTCATATGACGAGAAAATAATTATATCTTTCACAAGACGAGAACATAACTATATCTTTCACAAGACTAGAACATATTTATACCTTTCACAAGACGAGAGCATAATTATACCTTTCAGAAGGCAAGAACATAATTATACCTTTCACAAGACCAGAACATAATTATCCCTTTCACAAGACTAGAACATAATTATACCTTCAACAAGACGAGAATATAATCATACCTTTCACAAAACCAGAACATAATAATACCTTTCACAAGTCCAGAACATAATTATACCTTACACAAGACGAGAACATAATTATACCTTTCACATGACGAGAACATAATTATAGCTTTCACAAGACGAGAACATAATTATATCTTTCACAAGACTAGAAGATAATTATACCTTTCACAAGACGAGAACATAATTATACCTTTCACAAGACGAGAACATAATTATACCTTTCACAAGACGAGAACATAATTATACCTTTCACAAGACGAGAACATAATTATACCTTTCACAAGAACATAATTATATCTTCCACAAGACGAGAACATAATTATACCTTTCACAAGACGAGAACATAATTATACCTTCCAAAAGACGAGAACATAATTATACCTTTCACAAGACGAGAACACAATTATACCTTTCACAAGACGAGAACATACATACCTTTCAAAAGACGAGAACATAATTATACCTTTCACAAGACGAGAACATAATTATACCTTCCAAAAGACGAGAACATAATTATACCTTTCACAAGACGAGAACATAATTATACCTTTCACAAGACGAGAACATAATTATACCTTTCACAAGACGAGAACATAATTATACCTTTCAAAAGACGAGAACATAATTATACCTTTCACAAGACGAGAACATAATTATACCTTTCACAAGACGAGAACATAATTATACCTTTCACAAGACGAGAACATAATTATACCTTCCAAAAGACGAGAACATAATTATACCTTTCACAAGACGAGAACATAATTATACCTTTCACAAGACGAGAACATAATTATACCTTTCACAAGACGAGAACATAATTATACCTTCACAAGACGAGAACATAATTATACCTTTCACAAGACGAGAACAACAAGACGATAACATAATTATACCTTTCACAAGACGAGAACATAATTATACCATTCACAAGACGAGAACATAATTATACCTTTCACAAGACGAGAACATAATTATACCTTTCACAAGACGAGAACATAATTATACCTTTCACAAGACGAGAACATAATTATACCTTCCACAAGACGAGAACATAATTATACCTCTCACAAGACGAGAACATAATTATACCTTTCACAAGACGAGAACATAATTATACCTTTCACAAGACGAGAACATAATTATACCTTTTACAAGACGAGAACATAATTATACCTTTCACAAGACGAGAACATAATTATACCTTTCACAAGACGAGAACATAATTATACCTTTCACAAGACGAGAACATAATTATACCTTTCACAAGACGAGAACATAATTATACCTTTCACAAGACGAGAACATAATTATACCTTTCACAAGACGAGAACATAATTATACCTTTCACAAGACGAGAACATAATTATACCTTTCACAAGACGGGAACATAATTATACCTTTCACAAGACGAGAATATAATTATACCTTTCACAAGACCAGAACATAATTATACCTTTCACAAGTCCAGAACATAATTATACCTTTCACAAGACGAGAACATAATTATACCTTTCACAAGACGAGAACATAATTATACCTTTCACATGACGAGAACATAATTATATCTTTCACAAGACGAGAACATAATTATACCTTTCACAAGACGAGAACATAATTATACCTTTCACAAGACGAGAACATAATTATACATTAATTATACCTTTCACAAGACGAGAACATAACTATACCTTTAACAAGACGAGAACATAATTATACCTTTCACAAGACGAGAACATAATTATACCTTTCACAAGACGAGAACAACAAGACTAGAACATAATTATACCTTTCACAAGACGAGAACATAATTATACCTTTCACAAGACGAAAACATAATTATACCTTTCACAAGACGAGAACATAATTATACCTTTCACAAGACGAGAACATAATTATACCTTTCACAAGACGAGAACATAATTATACCTTTCACAAGACGAGAACATAATTATACCTTTCACAAGACGAGAACATAATTATACCTTTCACAAGACGAGAACATAATTATACCTTTCACAAGACGAGAACATAATTATACCTTTCACAAGACGAGAACATAAATACCTTTCACAAGACGAGAACATAATTATACCTTTCACAAGACGAGAACATAATTATACCTTTCACAAGACGAGAACATAATTATACCTTTCACAAGACGAGAACATAATTATACCTTTCACAAGACGAGAACATAATTATACCTTTCACAAGACGAGAACATAATTATACCTTTCACAAGACGAGAACATAATTATACATTTCACAAGACGAGAACATAATTATACCTTTCACAAGACGAGAACATAATTATACCTTTCACAAGACGAGAACATAATTATACCTTTCACAAGACGGTAACATAATTATACATTTCACAAGACGAGAATATAATCATACCTAAGACAAGACGAGAACATAATTATGCCTTTCACAAGACGAGAACACAATTATACCTTTCACAAGACGAGAAAATAATTATTCCTTTCACAAGACGAGAACATAATTATACCCTTCACAAGACGAGAACATAAATATCCCTTTCACAAGACGAGAACAAAATTATACCTTTCACAAGACGAGAATATAATTATACCTTTCACGAGACCGGAACATAATTATACCTTTCACAAATCCAGAACATAATTATACCTTTCACAAGACCAGAACATAATTATACCTTTAACATTTCCAGAACATAATCATACCTTTCACAAGACGAGAACATAATTATACCTTTCACAAGACGAGAACATAATTATACCTTTCAGATGACGAGAACATAATTATATCTTTCACAAAACGAGAACATAATTATACCTTTCACAAGACGAGAACATAATTATACCTTTCGCAAGAGCAGAACATAATTATTCCTTTCACAAGACGAGAACATAATTATACCTTCCACAAGACGAGAACATAATTATGCCTTTCTCAACTCGAGAACATAATTATACATTTCACAACACGAGAACATAATTATATCTTTCACAAGACGAGAACATAACTATACCTTTCACAACACAAAAACATAATTATACATTTCACAAGACGAGAACATAATTATACCTTTCACAAGACGAGAACATAATTATACATTTCACAAGACGAGAACATAATTATACCTTTCACAAGACGGGAACATAATTATACCTTTCAAAAGACGAGAACATAATTATACCTTACACAAGACGAGAACATAATTATACCTTTCACAAGACGAGAACATAATTATACCTTTCACAAGACGAGAACATAATTACACCTTTCACAAGACGAGAACATAAACACCTTTCACAAGACGAGAACATAATTATACCTTTCACAAGACGAGAACATAATTACCTTTCACAAGACGAGAACATACATTTCACAAGACGAGAACATAATTGTACCTTTCACAAGACGAGAACATAATTATACCTTTCACAAGACGAGAACATAATTATGCCTTTCACAAGACGTGAACATAATTATACCTTTCACAAGACGAGTACATAATTATACCTTTCAAAAGACGAGAACATAATTATACCTTTCACAAGACGAGTACATAATTATACCTTTCAAAAGACGAGAACATAATTATACCTTTCACAAGACGATAACATAATTATACCTTTCACAAGACGAGAACATAATGATACCTTTTACAAGACTAGAACATAATTATTTATTTCACAAGACGAGAACATAATTATACCTTTCACAAGACGAGAGCATAATTATACCTTTCACAAGGCAAGAACATAATTATACCTTTCACAAGACCAGAACATAATTATCCCTTTCACAAGACTAGAACATAATTATACCTTCATCAAGACGAGAAAATAATCATACCTTTCACAAAACCAGAACATGACTATACCTTTCACAAGTCCAGAACATAATTATACCTTTCACAAGACGAGAACATAATTATACCTTTCACATGACGAGAACATAATTATATCTTTCACAAGACGAGAACATAATTATATCTTTCACAAGACTAGAACATAATTATACCTTTCACAAGACGAGAACATAATTATACCTTTCACAAGACGAGAACATAATTATACCTTTCACAAGACGAGAACATAATTATACTTTTCACAAGACGGGAACATAATTATACCTTTTACAAGACGAGAATATAATTATACCTTTCACAAGACCAGAACATCATTATACCTTTAACAAGTCCAGAACATAATTATACCTTTCACAACACGAGAACATAATTATACCTTTCACTTGACGAGAACATAATTATATCTCTCACAAGACGAGAACATAATTATACCTTTCACAAGACGAGAACACAATTATACCTTTCGCAAGACCAGAACATAATTATTCCTTTCACAAGACGAGAAACATAATTATACCTTTCTCATGACGAGAACATAAATATGCCTCTCTGACCACGAGAACATTATTATACATTTCACAACACGAGAACATTATTATACATTTCACAACACGAGAACATAATTATATCTTTCACAAGAGGAGAACATAACTGTACCTTTTACAAGACGAGAACATAATTATACCTTTCACAAGACGAGAACATAATTATACCTTTCAAAAGACGAGAACATAATTATACCTCTCACGAGACGAGAACATAATTATACCTTTCACAAGACGAGAACATAATTATACCTTTCACAAGACGAGAACATAAATACCTTTCACAAGACGAGAACATAATTATACCTTTCACAAGACGAGAACATAATTATATATTTCACAAGACGAGAACATAATTGCACCTTTCACAAGACGAGAACATAATTATACCTTTCACAAGACGAGAACATAATTATACCTTTCACAAGACGAGAACATAATTATACCTTTCAAAAGACGAGTACATAATTATAACTTTCACAAGACGAGAACATAATTATACCTTTCACATGACTAGAACATAATTATTCCTTTCACAAGACGAGAACATAATTATACCTTTCACAAGACGAGAGCATAATTATACCTTTCACAATGCAAGAACATAATTATACCTTTCACAAGACCAGAACATAATTATCCCTTTCACAAGACTAGAACATAATTATACCTTCATCAAGACGAGAATATAATCATACCTTTCACAAAACCAGAACATGATTATACCTTTCACAAGTCCAGTACATAATTATATCTTTCACAAGACGAGAACATAATTATACCTTTCTCATGACGAGAACATAATTATATCTTTCACAATACGAGAACATAATTACATCTTTCACAAGACTAGAACATAATTATTCCTTTCACAAGACGAGAACATAATTATACCTTTCACTAGAAGGGAACATAATTATACCTTTCACAAGACGAGAATATAATTATACCTTTCACAAGACCAGAACATCATTATACCTTTAACAAGTCCAGAACATAATTATACCTTTCACAAGACGAGAACATAATTATACCTTTCACAAGACGAGAACATAATTATACCTTTCACTTGACGAGAACATAATTATATCTCTCACAAGACGAGAACATAATTATACCTTTCACAAGACGAGAACATAATTATACCTTTCGCAAGACCAGAACATAATTATTCCTTTCACAAGACGAGAAACATAAATATACCTTTCACATGACGAGAACATAATTATGCCTTTCTCAACATGAGAAAATAATTATACATTTCACAACACGAGAACATAATTATATCTTTCACAAGAGGAGAACATAACTGTACCTTTTACAAGACGAGAACATAATTATACCTTTCACAAGACGAGAACATAATTATACCTTTCACAAGACGAGAACATAATTATACCTTTCACAAGACAAGAACATAATTATACCTTTCACAAGACGAGAACATAATTACACCTTTCACAAGACGAGAACATAATTATACCTTTCACAAGACAAGAACATAATTATACCTTTCACAAGACGAGAACATAATTACACCTTTCACAAGACGAGAACATAATTATACCTTTCACAAGACAAGAACATAATTATACCTTTCACAAGACGAAAACATAATTATTCCTTTCACAGGACGAGAACATAATTATACCTTTCACAAGACGAGAACATAATTATACCTTTCACATTACGAGAACATAATTATACCTTTCACAAGACGAGAACATAATTATACCTTTCACAAGACGAGAACATAATTATACCTTTCACAAGACGAGAACATAATTATACCTTTCACAAGACGAGAACATAATTATACCTTTCACAAGACGAGAACATAATTATACCTTTCACAAGACGAGAACATAATTATACCTTTCACAAGACCAGAACATAATTATACCTTTCACAAGACGAGAACATAATTATACCTTTCACAAGACGAGAACATAATTATACCTTTCACAAGACGAGAACATAATTATACCTTTCACTTGACGAGAACATAATTATATCTCTCACAAGACGAGAACATAATTATACCTTTCACAAGACGAGAACATAATTATACCTTTCGCAAGACCAGAACATAATTATTCCTTTCACAAGAAGAGAAACATAATTATACCTTTCATATTACGAGAACATAATTATGCCTTTCTCAACACGAGAACATAATTATACATTTCACAACACGAGAACATAATTATATCTTTCACAAGAGGAGAACATAACTGTACCTTTTACAAGACGAGAACATAATTATACCTTTCACAAGACGAGAACATAATTATACCTTTCACAAGACGAGAACATAATTATACATTTCACAAGACGAGAACATAATTATACCTTTCACAAGACGAGAACATAATTATACCTTTCACAAGACGAGAACATAATTATACCTTTCACAAGACGAGAACATAATTATACCTTTCACAAGACGAGAACATAATTATACCTTTCACAAGACGAGAACATAATTATACCTTTCACAAGACGAGAACATAATTATACCTTTCACAAGACGAGAACATAATTATACCTTTCACAAGACGAGAACATAATTATGCCTTTCACAAGACGAGAACATAATTATACCTTTCACTAGACGGTAACATAATTATACCTTTCACAAGACGAGAACATAATCATACCTTTGACAAGACGAGAACATAATTATGCCTTTCACAAGAGAACACAATTATACCTTTCACAAGACGAGAAAATAATTATTCCTTTCACAAGACGAGAACATAATTATACCCTTCACAAGACGAGAACATAAATATCCCTTTCACAAGACGAGAATATAATTATACCTTTCACGAGTCCAGAACATAATTATACCTTTCACAAATCCAGCACATAATTATACCTTTCACAAGACCAAAACATAATTATACCTTTCAAGAGACGGGAACATAATTACACCTTTCAGAAGAAGAGAACATAATTATACCTTTCAGAAGACGAGAACATAATTACACCTTTCACAAGATCAGAACATAATTATACCTTTCAAGAGACGAGAACATAATTATAACTTTCACAAGATGAGAACTTAATTATACCTTTCACAAGACTAGAACATAATTATGCCTTTCACAAAACCAGAACATAATTATACCTTTTAAACGACCAGAACATAATTATTCCTTTCACAAAAACAGAACATAATTATACCTTTCACAAGACGAGAACATAATTAAACCTTTCACAAGACCAGAACATAATTAAACCTTTCACAAGACCAGAACATAATTATACCTTTCACAAGACGATAACATAATTATACATTTCTCAAGACGAGAACATAATTATACCTTTCAGTAGATGCCATCATAATTATACCTTTCACAAGACGAGAACATAATTATACCTTTCACAAGACGAGAAGATAATTATACCTTTCAAAAGATGAGAACATAATTATACCTTTCACAAGACGAGAACATAATTAAACCTTTCACAACTCCAGAACATAATTATACCTTTCACAAGACCAGAACATAATTATACCTTTCACGAGACGTGAACATAATTATACCCTTCACAAGAAGAGAACATAATTATGCCTTTCACAAGACGATAACATAATTATTCCTTTCACAAGACCAGAAAATAATTATACCTTTCTCAAGACGAGAACATAATTATACCTTTCACAACACGAGAACACAATTATACTTTTCACAAGACGAAAATATAACCATACCTTTCAAAAGACGAGAACATAATTATACCTTTGAGGAGACGAGAACATAATTATACCTTTCACAAGACCAGAGCATAATTAAACCTTTGACAAGACGAGGACATAATCATAACTTTCACAAGACAACAACATATTTAAACCTTTCACAAGACCATAGCATAATTAAACCTTTCACAAGACGAGAACATAACTATACCTTTCACAAGACGAGAACATAATTGTACCTATCACAAGACCAGAACATAATTATACCTTTCTCGAGACCAGAACATAATTAAACCTTTCACAAGACGAGAACATAATTATACCTTTCACAAGACGAGAACATAATAATACCTTTCACAAGACGAGAACATAATTATACCTTTCACAAGACGAGAACATAATTATACCTTTCACAAGACGAGAACATAATTGTACCTATCACAAGACCAGAACATAATTATACCTTTCTCGAGACCAGAACATAATTAAACCTTTCACAAGACGAGAACATAATTATACCTTTCACAAGACGAGAACATAATAATACCTTTCACAAGACCAGAACACAATTATACCTTTCACAAGACGAGAACAAAATTACACCTTTCTCAAGACGAGAACATAATTATACCTTTCACAAGACGAGAACATAATTACACCTTTATCAAGACGAGAACATAATAATGGCTTTCACAAGACGAGAACATAATTATACCTTTCACAAGACGAGAACATAATTATACCTTTCACAAGACGAGAACATAATTATACCTTTCACAAGACGAGAACATAATTATACCTTTCACAAGACGAGAACATAATTATACCTTTCACAAGACGAGAACTTAATTATACCTTTCACAAGACTAGAACATAATTATACCTTTCACAAGACGAGAACATAATTATACCTTTCACAAGACCAGAACATAATTATACCTTTCACAAGACCAGAACATAATTATACCTTTCACGAGACCAGAAAACAATTATATATTTCACAAGACGAGAACATAATTATACCTTTATCAAGACGAGAACATAATTTTAGGTAAGACACATATGCAACAGTTAGGTATCTTTATTTCGAAACGTTTCGCCTACACAATAGGCTTCTTCAGTCGAGTACAGAAAAGTTGATAGAAGCAGAAGATACTTGAAGACGATGTAATCTGTCCATTGCCCTTAAAGTTTTGAGGTGGTCAGTCCCTCAGTCTGGAGAAGAGCATTGTTCCATAGAATGAAACAATATGGAGATGAAGTGACAGGATGGAGCCTTATATAGCGCCAACAGGTGAAACGTACGGCACTAGAAGAGGTAAGAACTCAGATGTTGGGAGGTCAGGTCCCTCTCAAATCCAGCCGTTCTCACTAGTAGAGGTTGTCGAAGTTGATTGTAAGTCTGTACCAATATACCCTTGTGTTGCAGTGTCTGACAGATTGAACATTAAAATGGTATAAAATACCGACAGGTTGTTAGGTAAGACACATATGCAACAGTTAGGTATCTTTATTTCGAAACGTTTCGCCTACACAGTAGGCTTCTTCAGTCGAGTACAGAAAAGTTGATAGAAGCAGAAGATACTTGAAGACGATGTAATCAGTCCATCACCCTTAAAGTTTTGAGGTGGTCAGTCCCTCAGTCTGGAGAAGAGCATTGTTCCATAGAATGAAACAATATGAAGAAGAAGTGACAGGATGGAGCCTTATATAGCGCCAACAGGTGAGACGTAGGTCACTAGAAGAGGTAAGAACTCAGATGTTGGGAGGTCAGGTCCCTCTCAAATCCAGCCGTTCTCAGTAGTAGACGTTGTCGAAGTTGATTGTAGGTCTGTACCAAGATTCCCTTGTGTTGCAGTGTCTGACAGATTGAACATTAAAATGGTATAAAATACCGACAAGTTCTTAGGTAAGACTTTATACTTTTCACAATACGAGAACATAATTATACCTTTCACAAGAGGAGAACATAATTATATCTTTCACAAGACCAGAACATAATTATACCTTTCACAAGACGAGAACATAATTATACCTTTCACAAGACCAGAACATAATTATACCTTTCGAAAGACCAGAACACAGTTATACCTTTCACAAGACGAGAACAAAATTACACCTTTCACAAGATGAGAACATAATTATACCTTTCACAAGACGAGAACATAATTATACCTTTAACAAGACGAGAACATAATTTTACCTTTCACAAGACGAGAACATAATTATACCTTTCACAAGAATGACATAATTGTACCTTTCACAAGACGAGAACATAGTTATTCCTTTCACAAGACGGGAACATAATTACACCTTTCTACAGACGAGAACATAATTATACCTTTCACAAGGCGAGAACATAATTATACCTTTCACAAGACAAGAACATAATTATACCTTTCACAAGACGAGAAATTAGTTATTCCTTAAACAAGAAGAGAACATAATTATACCTTTCACAAGACGAGAACATACTTATACCTATCACAGGACGAGAACATAATTATACCTTTCTCAAAACGAAAACATAATTATACCTTTCACAAGAGGAGAACATAATCATACCTTTCACAAGACGAGAACATAATTATACCTTTCACAAGACGAGTACATAATTATACCTTTCACAAGACCAGAACATGATTATACCTTTCACAAGACGGAAACATAATTATACCTTTCACAATACGAGAACATAATTATACCTTTCACAAGACTAGAACATAATTATACCTTTCACAAGACGAGAACATAATTATACCTTTCACAAGACCAGAAAATAATTATACCTTTCACAAGACGAGAACATAATTATACCTTTCACAAGACGAGAACATAATTATACCTTTCACAAGACGAGAACATAATTGTACCTTTCACATGACGAGAACATAATTATATCTTTCACAAGACCAGAACATAATTATACCTTTCACAAGACGAGAACATAATTATACCTTTCACATGACGAGAATATAATTATATCTTTCAAAAGACCAGAACATAATTATACCTTTCACAAGACGAGAACATAATTATACCTTTCACAAGACCAGAACATAATTATACCTTTCACAAGACGAGAACATAATTATGCCTTTCACAAGACGAAAATGTAATTATACCTTTCACAAGACGAGAACATAATTATACCTTTCACTAGACCAGAACATAATTATACCTTTCACAAGACGAGAACATAATTATACCTTTCACAAGACGAGAACATAATTATACCTTTCACAAGACGAGAACTTAATTATACCTTTCACAAGACGAGAATATAATTATACCTTTCACAAGACTAGAACATAATTATACCTTTCACAACACGAGAACATAATTATACCTTTGACAAGACGAGAACATAATTATACCTTTCACAAGACGAGAACATAATTATGCCTTTCATAAGACGAGAATATGATTATACCTTTCACAAGACGAGAACATAATTATACCTTTCACAAGACGAGAACTTAATTATACCTTTCACAAGACGAGAATATAATTATACCTTTCACAAGACTAGAACATAATTATACCTTTCACAACACGAGAACATAATTATACCTTTGACAAGACGAGAACATAATTATACCTTTCACAAGACGAGAACATAATTATGCCTTTCATAAGACGAGAACATAATTATACCTTTCACAAGACGAGAACATAATTATACCTTTCACAAGACGAGAACATAATTATACCTTTCACAAGACGAGAACTTAATTATACCTTTCACAAGACGAGAATATAATTATACCTTTCACAAGACTAGAACATAATTATACCTTTCACAACACGAGAACATAATTATACCTTTGACAAGACGAGAACATAATTATACCTTTCACAAGACGAGAACATAATTATGCCTTTCATAAGACGAGAATATGATTATACCTTTCACAAGAGGAGAACATAATTATACTTTTCACAAGACCAGAACATAATTATACTTTTCAGAAGACGAGAACATAATTAGACCTTACACAAGACGAGAACATAATTATATCTTTCACAACACGAGAACATAATTATACCTTTCACAAGACGAGAACATAATTATACTTTTCAGAAGAAGAGAACATAATTATACCTTTCACAAGACCAGAACAAAATTATACCTTTCACAAGACGAGAACATAATTATACCTTTCAGAAGACCAGAACTTAATTATACCTTTCACAAGACGAGAACATAATTATACCTTTCAGAAGACGAGAACATAATTATACCTTTCACAAGACGAGAACATAATTATACCTCTCACAAGACGAGAACATAATTATACTTTTCACAAGACGAGATCGTAATTATATCTTTCACAAGACGAGAACATAATTATACCTTTTACAAAACGAGAACATAATTATACCTTTCACAAGACGAGAACATAATTATACCTTTCACAAGACGAGAACATAATTATACCTTTTACAAGACGAGAACATTATTACACCTTTCACAAGACGAGAACATAATTATACCTTTCGCAAGACGAGAACATAATTATACCGTTCACAAGACGAGACCATAATTATACCTTTCACAAGACGAGAACATAATTATACCTTTCGCAAGACGAGAACATAATTATACCTTTCACAAGACCAGAACATAATTATACCTTTCACTAGACAAGAACATAATTATACCTTTCACAAGACGAGAACATAATCATACCTTTCACAAGACGAGAACATAATTATACCTTTCACTAGACGAGAACATAATTATACCTTTCACAAGACGAGAACATAATTATACCTTTCACAAGACCAGAACATAATTATACCTTTCACAAGACCTGAACATAATTATCCCTTTCACAAAACGAGAACATAATTATACCTTTCACAAGACGAGAACATAATTTCTTAATTAATCATGACTTGTCGAGTAAAAGAAAAATTTAAGTTTTTCATTCTTGAGTTTTGTCACTGCAAACTACAGCACGAAATGTTCATTACCAATTTAGATGACTCTTTTTATGTGACCTAGAAGGGATACCTGCAGATGACTCTCTTTAGGTGACCTAGAAGGGATACCTGCAGATGACTCTCTTTAAGTGGCTTAAAAGGGATACCTGCAGATGACTCTCTTTGTGTGACCTAGAAGGCATACCAGCAGATTACTCACTTTAGGTGACTTAAAAGGGATACCTGCAGATGACTCTCTTTAGGTGACCTAGAAGGGATACCTGCAGATTACTCTCTTTAAGTTGCTTAGAATGGATACCTGCAGATGACCCTCTTTATGTGACCTAGAAGGCATACCTGCAGATTACTCACTTTTGGTGACCTAGAAGGGATACCTGCGGATGACTCTCTTTAGGTGACCTAAAAGGGATACCTGCAGATTACTCTCTTTAGGTTACCTAGAAGGGATACCTGCAGATTACTCTCTTTAAGTGGCTTAGAAGGGATTCCTGCAGATGACTCTCTTTGTGTGACCTAGAAGTCATACCTGCAGATTACTCACTTTTGGTGACCTAGAAGGGATACCTGCAGATGACTCTCTTTAGGTGACCTAAAAGGGATACCTGCAGATTACTCTCTTTACTTGACCTTGAAGGGATACCTTCAGTTGTCTCTCTTTAGGTGACCTATGAAGGATACATGCAGTTGTCTCTCTTTAGGTGACCTAGAAGGGATACCTGCAGATTACTCTCTTTAGGTGGCCTAGAAGGGATGCCTGCAGATTACTCTCTTTATGAGACCTAGAAGGGATACATGCAGATTACTCTCTTTAAGTGACTTAGAAAAGATACCTGCAGATGACTCTCTTTATGAGACCTAGAAGGCATACCTGCAGATTACTCACTTTTGGTGACCTAAAAGGGATATCTGCAGATTACCCTCTTTATGTGACCTAGAAGGGATACCTGCAGATTACTCTCTTTAAGTGACTTAGAAATGATACCTGGAGATGACTCTCTTTATGTGACCTAGAAGGCATACCTGCTGATTACTCACTTTAGGTGACCTAGAAGGGATACCTGCAGATGACTCTCTTCAGGTAACCTGGAAGAGATACCAGCAGATGACTCTCTTTAGGTGACCTACAAGGGATACCTGCACTTGTCTCTCTTTAGGTGACCTAGAAGGGATACCTGCAGATGACTCTCTTCAGGTAACCTGGAAGAGATACCAGCAGATGACTCTCTTTAGGTGACCTACAAGGGATACCTGCACTTGTCTCTCTTTAGGTGACCTAGAAGGGATACCTGCAGATTACTCTCTTCAGGTGACCTAAAAGGGATATCTGCAGATTACCCTCTTTATGTGACCTAGAAGGGATACCTGCAGATTACTCTCTTTAAGTGACTTAGAAATGATACCTGGAGATGACTCTCTTTATGTGACCTAGAAGGCATACCTGCTGATTACTCACTTTAGGTGACCTAGAAGGGATACTTGCAGATGACTCTCTTCAGGTAACCTGGAAGAGATACCAGCAGATGACTCTCTTTAGGTGACCTAGAAGGGATACCAGCAGATAACTCTCTCTAGGTAACCTGGAAGGGATACCTGCAGATGACTCTCTTTTTGTGACCTAGAAGGGATACTTGCAGATGACTCTCTTTAGGTGACCTAGAAGGGATACTTGCAGATGACTCTCTTTAGATGACCTAGAAGGGATACCCGTATATGGCTGCCCAATCTTTTTCCTCCCAAGTTTTCGTTTGTAAATTGAGAACTCTTTCAATAGACTTTAAATTTTTGGTGTCGGTTCACTGGATAAGTGACGAGCTTCAGGGGCCGTCATGGCAATTAATTGTTGCTCTTTTGTTTACCGTCTGATTTCCTTCAATTTTGCTACACAAGCGAAGTATTTTCTCTAGTTACTGTAAACATTTATCGATAAAATACCTCAAACAACAACTGAGAAAAGACTGATTCACTGATAATGTCCTTTGGCAGGATGGTGATCCTATATCAAGTACGAGCCATGGTGTCCAGGACCATCAAGCAGCACCTCAAAGACTTAAGGGAGTCTAATAGGTATCAGTCTAATGGGTATCAGTATGTCACCATTAAGATAAGATAAGATAAGATTTTGTTCGGATTTTTAACCCCGGAGGGTTAGCCACCCAGGATAACCCAAGAAAGTCAGTGCGTCATCGAGGACTGTCTAACTTATTTCCATTGGGGTCCTTAATCTTGTCCCCCAGGATGCGACCCACACCAGTCGACTAACACCCAGGTACCTATTTGCTGCTAGGTGAACAGGACAACAGGTGTAAGGAAACGTGTCAGAATTTCCACCCGCCGGGAATCGAACCCGGGCCCTCCGTGTGTGAAGCGGGAGCTTTAGCCACCAGACCACCGGGCCACACTAATTAAAGACACAGCCTCATCAATACAGCCACTTGATACTGGAGTTCCGCAGGGAAGTGTTCTTGGACCCCTGCTCTTCCTCATTTACATCAATGATCTTCCAAACATATCCCAACACCTGAAACCCATTCTCTTTGCTGACGACACGACTTACGTCATCTCCCACCCTAATCTTGCCACCCTCAACACCATTTTTATCGAGGAGCTGCTCAAAATATCGACTAGGATGACAGCTGTTATGCAAAAATATGGGATAGCTGGGGGCTTGAGCCTGGTCTACGGGCAAAGGTAAAAGTTACTCACATCTCAATCCCAAACAGGCCACCCAGGGCTATCCCAGTCAAAACAGAAAGCGCTAAACTAGTATGTGTACTTAAAGGGGTTGGGTAACAGAGGGTTAGGCAAAAATCCCAATTAGGAAAATATATCTATTTAGTCACCATAACATAACATAACAGAAACACCTTAATCCTAAACGCCCAAATGAGGGTACACAAGCAACAGCTGGCTTGAGGTCCAGCCACCATAACCACTATGCCTAGTCAGCACCAGGCCCACTCTACTCCACTTCCAACCTCATTTCTTATTTCCTCACTCCTCCCACAGCACCCTGACCATGTCAGAGCCTGGGTGAACATTCAGGTAAGCCATATGAGAGCCTATGGCTTGAGTTAGATAAACAAAATGAGTGCACAACTACAAACTTATCTTAAATACACAGCATCTCCGACGCCAGCCTCTACACACCATGCTAACGTCACGTGACTCCCCCAAACCACGCTTACTCCGCGTACCCAAACATCCTTGGAAAATAAATCATTAACAGAATTTCTTTATAAATGCAGTTAGAGTACTTTACAGTGCCCCCAAATGCACATTATCAATTATAAAATTATTCTTTACAATTATAATATTCATACTATTATGGCACACTTCTCCACTATATACACTACGATATCATGCAGAACCCTGCATAACACTCCCACCCCCAGACCATAGGTCTCACTCTGCTAGCGGGGTCCCTACGGACACCGCTAGGCAAAAAGAAAAAAAAAAAGAAAATAAGCCCCACATTAAGGTCTGAGGCAACGTGCAAAATGATAACTGGGGAATGACCACCATACAATCACTGTCTTTTGGTACTACAAATATGCAATATTAACAAACTGAGGTACTAGATTGCAGACATATGAAACTCGCCGAACATAAAAGTGATCAAGTTCTATGCCCAACGAGCTCACAGTCACACTCTTAGACAGCTGTTTTAGGAAAAGGCACCATTACAACACAGCGTTGGCCAGGCACTGGCATTGATGCATTTTACCTAAATTACATCAAGCAAACTTATAAACGAGCAAGTTAACTTTGTACAAAAGTGCCCCTGAGGAATGCTGTTTTATGAAGTAACACCAAAGTTCAGTATGTTGCAAGGCAGACCAAACTGTAGGTGCCATCAAAAAAAAAACTTTTAAATAGTAAGTACATTTTCCAGGAGTTCAAAGAAAAGAAAAAACAGATGTTACATGTTAAATTCTACTTAGAAAACAACATCACATTATCACTCCCATCTCACAGCAATCTTTAGTAAACAAAACTGGTTCCCCATTACACACCTCTGCGAGAATCAGGAGAGCACAGGAGAGGGGAAAATATCAGGCCCCCAAAAACAACAGGTGGATAGGCACATTAATCTTGTTGGTGGGACTGCGGCCGTAAAACCCTGGAGTCATCACTGAAGACCCCCAAAAGGTGGACCTCCCAGGCCGTCACCTACATGTCATTCCAAGGACCCTGGAGTCACTCCAGCGGTGATCCAAAAAGGAAAAATTGAAAAAGAGTCCTTGAGAACCAAAACACCTCGGATCAAAAGACATGACCCAAACAGTGGAGGGCATCACTGCCAGCCCTAAAATTCACTAAAACGTTAGGTCCAACAGTCCCTATACCAACATAAAACAGAGGCGAGGCATTCCAGCCAACACCTAAAAAACGTAGCATACCTTACCTAGGCATGGCCCTTGATGTGACTACCCCCCTAAATACACACACACTAGGGAATCCTGATACCTCCAGCTCCAGCTCAACCTGCCCTTCTCCTTTGGGTGGTCCAGGGTTCCATCTACTCGTCTACCGCAAATCACTGCAAAATAAGAATAGATAAGTGATCTATACACTACATCGTGCACTTTAAACACAAGACAAGGTATTAGCAACCACATTCTCTGCTCCCTTCACATAATGAATCACAAGATTAAGAAGTTGGAGAAAAAAGGCCCACCTTGTAAGTCTCTGATTGTGGTGCCTCATTAAGTGAAGGAAACGTAAAGGAATATGGTCACTATACACAGTTATAGGGTGAACTGATGAAGATATATGCACCTCAAAATGTTGCACTGCCAACACTAAAGCAAGAGCCTCCTTTTCTATGGAGGTATAACTTCTGTGGTGCCTGCTACTTTTTGCTGAGAAGCAGCCGAGTGTCATTACTTCTCCTTCTCTACCCTGCAACAAGACTGACCCAACCTCTGTATCATTTTGCAAAACCCGGGGTGGGTAACTCAGGATTACACATAAAAGATCTTGAGGGTTAATGGCATACAAAAGGTACATGCACAGAGATATTAAAGTTACAAATACGGGTGTGTCCTTGGCACACATTGTCATGGGAAACAGATGACCCACCAACTGTTCATTCACACAATTTGCATGTAGTTCATAAAGAGGAGACAAAACCTTATTTTATAACTGTACCTGGCGGCAGTCAGTGCACGTTTTCAAGGTATCACCTAGTGTGAGACCAGTAAAACACAACGTCCAGCGACTCTCGCTGGATACAAACACAGTCTCTAGAAATAAACACTTCACTTCCTTCAAGGAACCTATTTTACCCCAGCTTACATCATGCCAGGCCTGCTGACATTTCACAAATTCCGAAACCTCTACTTCATGGGGTTTAACATGGCCCAATTTTTCAGCATCCCAAAATTCTTTCACTAAGGTGCACCATGGCTGAGCCAACACTTCAACCAGTCTTTCAGAAGATCCAAATCTTCCACAATCTCTTACAATTTTCCTGCTTACATTATCTTTCTCAGGGACTTTATCCATCATCATTTTGAAGTCACCACACAGTTCCATCATAGCCTTCCCAGGACCCGGCTCCAATGCCAATCCCATCTCTCCAGCTTCCAGAATGTGTAGCACCACCTCATAGTCCCACGTCATCCTGGGCGGACTGGCAGACTGGTGCACTAGTGCCATCGACCTCATCTTATCCAAGAATTTTCTGAAACCGAGAAAAAACACCACGGGGGAAACATCACCATCCTCACGTAGCACATGACTTAATGATTCCAGAGTGCTTCCCCACACGGTAATGAAAGGGAGGGGAATTCCCTCCTCCCAGTCCTTCTGGTACTGGGTAAAACAAACATGCATTGCCCTGAGAGACTGGGAAAAAAATAAGATTTCGTTCGGATTTTTAACCCCCATGGACTAACACCCAGGCTATTTTGCTTTGACTCGTGTCGAAATGTTTAGGATGAGCTTTATACATTGGTAAATTTAACCTCAAGTAGGCCTCTCAAAACTACATGACATTTCATAAAATATGACTTCTGGGTGATTTGTGCAAAGCCTAAGAGAGAAAAATGTTTCACCAGAAATCTCAAAACCACACACACAAAATTAATCAGAAAGGGTATAGACTCTAGTAACCTGTTAGAAAAGGAATTTATTAATAAACACTGATTATTTAGCTCTCCCGTCTTAACACTGAAATGCTGTTCCTTCAGAATCTGTAAAAAATACTGACAAAGACACTTTAATAGTTCTGCCGTGGCCACGTAAGCACAGGTCCTCTTAAAAAGAGTCTTGCTCATTTGATCAACTCTGCAAAATAAACACTTGGTAAATTTGGGAACCACATCCTCCGCGACAACTGATAAATGAATAGCGTTCCGGAGGTCACAACCTTCCCGGGCCTCACTCAGCTGCTGCAGAGTCAGGGGATTTTTTCCCACATCAGCACCAAGACCACTTCTCCAACCGAGTTCCGGTTGAGCCGGTTCATCACTGCTCAGAGTCTCCTGCAGGTCAGACTCAATGAACAGGCTCCCCATGCCCAAACCATCACCACAGTGTGCAGAAGGGTCACAGGGAGGCACAGCTCCTGCCTTGTTCCCCTGTTTAGTCCGAAAGCACATTGAAAAATTTTCAGGTACCGTTGCTCCAATTGGGTCATTACCACCTTGTAAAGCAGGGTCCTGCAAAACCAAACATTCCTCACTTTTGAGGAGTCCCACAACGTTGTTGCCTAGTAGAAGGTCAACTCCAGCAAAAGGTACATCTTCTGCAATACCTACAGGTAGGTACCCAGACTGGTACGCAGACTCTACCCATAACCTGTGCACTGGAGTCCTGACAGGGACTCCAGTTATCCCTTTAAGAAAAATGTCCAATCCGGTGTAGGTGTCATCCGACACTGGCAATTCACCGCTGCAAAGCAAGGTGTATGTGCTACAAGTGTCCCTCAAAGACATAACACCCGTGACCCTACCTTCATTTTGGTGTAAGGCCACAGTAGACTTACTTGAATAGACCTTCATCCGAGGGTCAAAGACAGCTGGTCTTCTTTGGATACCTTGGGGCAAGACTGCAATGCAAGCCACATCATGTGTAATTGGTGTATTTACTGGAGAAGCATCTGCCGCAGCCTGGTCCCTAAGCATCTTTCGACAATATGGCTGCAGGTGGCCCTGTTTATTGCAATAAGTACAGTAATATGGTTTAAAGGCCCCCTGCCCTTTTGACCTAGGTTGGATCCCTTGGTTCTGGGGAACTGGGCTTGTCCCACCTGTTCCTTGTAGTCCTGGACCTGTGACAGCTGACTTAAAACCTCTTCTAGTGGGTACTGGTAAATTAGGGTTATTAAAACTCTGGTGGTTATTAGGCTGATAAATGGGTGGCTTAAACTTCTAAAATTTCTTATTCCTATTGGTGGGTGAAGAAAACTTACCATTATTAGTATGTGGGGTGTGGTAACTACTACCAAATTTTTGGTTAGCTAAAAATCTGTCACCCAGCTCTAAAGCATTATTAAAATCATCAAGATCCTTCTCCTCAAGATATGCCTTAAGGTCAGAAGGAACATTTTCCAAAAGATCCTCTAACAAAATTAAGGTAATTACACCTTCATAATTGCCTACCACCCCCTTTGAGCGACACCACCTATTTAGAAGTGACATCTTCTCCTTACCATATTCCACCAAAGACTGCCCTGCTTGAAACTTTAGTCCTCTGAATTTCTGCCGGTACCTTTCCGGCAACATTTGATAAGTAAAGTAAAAGGACACAAGTGCAACTAATGTGACATTTATTGTGGCAACGTTTCGCTCTCCAGGAGCTTTATCAAGCCATTACAAACAATACATGGACACAGAGGGTATATAAAGGCTCAGAGTGAGGTGAATACTAGTGAGGTACCATTTCGATGTTCACTAGTGGTAGTAGTAGTAGTAGTAGTAGTAGTGGTAGTGACAAAAGTAATACAATATGGTAGAGCAATTAATTCGTACATGAGTAAAAGGATAACATAAAAATAGGTTGGACAAATATAAACTGGAATGAGGCAGCTGTTTCAGTGTTCACTCTCTGTGCTTTGTGTAGTATAACAGGAGAGACTATGTGATGGCAGGGTTTACTGTTTTCAGGAGGATTCTTGCTAAGACTTCGGAGATGGTGAAGCTGCCGTTGTTTTGTTTAATTGTATTCGAAACAGCGATCAGTGCTGATTCGAGGCACTTGCGTCTGCGGAAATTAGTTTCTTTGATCACTAATTGGGCGTCTCTGAATTTCATGAGATGATTGGTGGAATTTCGGTGTTGTACACAGGCGTTGTTCAGGTTATCGTTCCTACATGCGTAAATGTGTTCATTGAGGCGGGTGTCGAGGTTTCTGGCTGTTTCACCTACGTAAATCTTGTCACAGCCTAAACACGGTATAGTGTAAACTCCTGCATTGACTGGTTCGTGGTGCTTGGATTTTGTCCTGGTTATATCCTTTATTGAAGTGCTAGAAGCGATGGCGACTCTGGTGTTAGCTTGTGAAAGTGCTTTTGAGACGTTCAGTGCAACCTGACTGTTGGGAAGAATTATAACTTTGCTGGGAGTGGTGTTGATGCGTGGAGAATTTATGATCTGAAGAGCTCTTTTCTTGCAGTCTTTGATGAAAAAAGAAGGAAAATGTAACTCTGTGAATGTTTGGTGAATGTATGTACACTCCTCGTCAAGAAACTCAGGACTACAAATTCGGTATGCTCTTAGGAAAAACCCGATGATGATGCCTCTTTTGGTCTTGGTATATTGACTGGAAACAGTAAACCCTGCCATCACATAGTCTCTCCTGTTATACTACACAAAGCACAGAGAGTGAACACTGAAACAGCTGCATCATTCCAGTTTATATTTGTCCAACCTATTTTTATGTTACCCAAGTAATAGCTTTTATATCCTTTTACTCATGTACGAATTAATTGCTCTACCATATTGTATTACTTTTGTCACTACCACTACTACTACTACTACTACTACCACTAGTGAACATCGAAATGGTACCTCACTAGTATTCACCTCACTCTGAGCCTTTATATACCCTCTGTGTCCATGTACTCTTTGTAATGGCTTGATAAAGCTCCTGGAGAGCGAAACGTTGCCACAATAAATGTCACATTAGTTGCACTTGTGTCCTTTTACTTTACATATTGTCGGTAATTCTACCAACTTTATTACAACATTTGATAAGCCAGTAAAACTTCCTCTTTTAGCTTATGATAATCAGAAAAGGCAGATCCTTCTAAAGAACTAATAGCCTGTAACCCTTTACCAACTAATTGGGTTCTTGCTAATGTCACCCATTCCTTTACCGGCCAAACTTGGGATTTGGCCGTACTTTCAAATAATAGAAAAAACTGGTCTGGGTCTTTCTCTAGGAATTTGGGCACAAATTTTATGGCTTTATCCAAATGAAAAACATCTACCCTTGTGTCTGTGTCTGGATGAGAAGCAAGCTGCCTATCTTTAGCTCTTTCTTGAGCCCTAAGCTCCTCTAAGGCTCTCTGTTCCTGGATCTTTGTACGCTCAATCCTTAACCACTCCTTTTCTTCTGCAACTAGGGCTAATTTCATTTGTAAAATTACTACTTCCTTATCCAGGTCCGTATCATGGGGATTTGATTCAATGTCACCTTCCAAATGCATGTCATCCTCAGAATTTTCACCAGTGTCAGCCATTTTGGGAAATAATAGCAACAAATCTTACTACCAGCCACAGAACTTACTGATATAAAATAATAAAGCACACAGCAAGGTACATATACTGAAGTAGTATATTCACAAGGAGTTGTCATGTGACTCCCTCAAATTAAACAGAACTGCACACAAAAAGAAAACCCTGGCAGAAAAAAAAAAGAGCTACTGCACTTGCAAAGGTAAATTATTCCCAGAAATTTAGGTGAGCATAACCCCCTAAAAATCAGCAAGATTGTACCTGCAAGGGTAAATTATGCACAAAATATCAAGTATTAATAACACCCTAAAAATCAACAATATGGTACAGAAAGGTAAATGATTTATAGAGTATTAATTAATAATAACACCCTAAAACCAGCAATATTATACAGAAAGGTAAATTATTCACAGGATATTAGTTAATAACAACACCCTAAAAACCAGCAATGTTGCACACAAAAGTAAATTATTCACAGGGTATTAATTAATAATAATACCCTAAAAACCAGCAATGTTGCACACAAAAGTAAATTATTCACAGGGTATTAATTAATAATAACACCCTAAAAACCAGCAATATTGCAAGCAAAGGTAAATTATTATTTTAGTGTGAGTGTTATAGTGAATGCTTCCTCTGACCAAACCAGTAAAGAATGATTATTGACTTTCCAGGTTGCAAACTTGAATTACCACATAAAATTTGATAATTCTCCCATATACAGGCCCCCATGTTATGCAAAAATATGGGATAGCTGGGGGCTTGAGCCTGGTCTACGAGCAAAGGTAAAAGCTACTCACATCTCAAGCCCAAACAGGCCACCCAGGGCTATCCCAGTCAAAACAGAAAGCGCTAAACTAGTATGTGTACTTAAAGGGGTTGGGTAACAGAGGGTTAGGCAAAAATCCCAATTAGGAAAATATATCTATTTAGTCACCATAACATAACAGAAACACCTTAATTCTAAATGCCCAAATGAGGGTACACAAGCAACAGCTGGCTAGAGGTCCAGCCACCATAACCACTATGCCTCGTCAGCGCCAGGCCCACTCTACTCCACTTCCAACCTCATTTCTTATTTCCTCACTCCTCCCACAGCACCCTGACCATGACAGAGCCTGGGTGAACATACAGGTAAGCCGTATGAGAGCCTATGGCTTGAGTCAGATAAACAAAATGAGTGCACAACTACAAACTTATCTTAAATACACAGCATCTCCGACGCCAGCCTTTACACACCATGCTAACGTCACGTGACTCCCCCAACCCACGCTTACTCTGCGTACCCAAACATCCTTGGAAAATAAATCATTAACAGAATATCTTTATAATTACAGTTAGAGTACTTTACAGTACCCCCAAATGCACATTATCAGTTATAAAATTATTCCTTACAATTATAATATTCATATTATTATGGCACACTTCTCCACTATATATACATTACGATGTCATGCAGAACCCTGCATAACAACAGCCAATAAACTTACACTTAACACTGACAAAACCTACTATATTATGTTTGGTAGCAGAGCAGGTGTTGCGCAACTTAACATTAAGATAGACAACACTCTAATTGCCAGACATAATGAGGGCAAATTCCTTGGCCTATACCTCGACAACAACCTAAATTTCAGTACCCATATCCAACACATAACAAAAAAAGTATCCAAAACGGTGGGGATCCTCTCCAAGATACGATACTATGTGCTGCAAACTGCCCTTCTCACACTATACCATTCACTTATATATCCATACCTCATCTATGCTATCTGTGCTTGGGGTTCAACTGCAGCAACTCACCTAAAGCCAATAATAACCAAACAAAAGGCCGCAGTAAGAATAATCACTAAATCCCATTCCTGGCAACACCCTCCCCCCCACTGTTCAGAACATCCACACTTACTACTGTGCAATCTATGTCTACAGGACCTTAAATTCCAATATTAACCTTGACCTAAAACACTTTCTTGATAGTTGCGACAGGATCCACAGGCATAACACCAGACACAAACATCTTTATGACATTCCCCGTGTTCGACTAAATCTTTACAAAAAATCAATGTATTTCAAAGGACCTAAAATCTGGAACACCCTA
The DNA here is from genome assembly GCF_038502225.1 of Cherax quadricarinatus. Lineage (NCBI taxonomy): Eukaryota > Metazoa > Arthropoda > Malacostraca > Decapoda > Parastacidae > Cherax > Cherax quadricarinatus. The sequence continues at coordinate 29,501,655 of NC_091333.1, read as the reverse complement.
CCTGAAAACGCTAGAACTGCAGACACATTCATCACTTTCAAAACTACAGTTAGAAAACATCTTATCTCCCTGATCCACCCCGACAACTAACTACATGATAACCACCTGGTGGTTCACAATTACACTCACTCACCCACTGACTCTAAACCCAGAAATACTAATTTAAATCCTAACTAGTCATAAGTTTGCCTATGATACTCCAATATAGACACCTTGTATTGTGCCAAAGCAAAAGCATTCACATTGCTAAACTCACAAATTATGATGTAGCCACTTAGCCTTAATACCGTAATCTGTAAGGACATGTAAACCACACAATACTCAAAACCTATAAACCTCACATTGTAACCCTTATAGAGAATAAACTTGAATTGAATTGAACTGAATTGAATTTAATTATACGAATTTCTCATGGTTTAGTTTCCTCTAAATATCTTATCTTTATTTCACAATAAAATAAAGTTTGTTAGTTCTTGGCATGTTGTAAAAACTCTGCCCTTTACTCCCACATAACTCCCAAAATATTTGGAATATTTCCAAAAATGTACCATCAGAAATTAGAGAAATCATTATTTTACAATTTATGTGAATATTATTTCTCTTAATTAAGTAATAAAGGCTCACCTTACCGATATAAGTGAATAAGTTGCTTTCGAGATATTGGCCTGGAACGCTGGCCTGCCCCCCGTCTCGAAAAAAAAAAAATTCTCGAAAATCGCGTTTGTTTGGGTGTATTTCTTAGTAAACTGATGCTCTAATGCAGTTACCCTCTTCGAAACCACGTTTTCTATCACAAGACAAAAGAATACAAGATGGAAACAAGCAGTAACTCAATTATATCGAATATTGATGGTGGAATATTTTTTTTTTTTTTTTTTTTTTTTTTTTTCCCATATCATGGTCTATTTTATTCATTCTAGAGTATATAACATGATTGTATGTTACTTAAAGTGTTTATTATATCATATTAGATCAATTCTGGTAGATAAATAAGCCGCAGAGTTGACATATAAGCTAATATAAGCGTAATAATGAAGTGATTCCTCCTGGCTCTCCGGAGAGGGAGTACTACCGATTGTTCCCAGATGGTGCCTGATTGGCTGGCACTCTACGGATAAGCTCCACCTATTCTTATATGATGCCAAATAGTCAATTATTATATTAGAAAGAATAATGCAAGAAAAAGCGATAAAAAGCAAGGAAAAAATTACAAAAAATATATGGGCTGTTAGCAGACGTGCTACCCATATCGCTGTCACGATAACTGATATAAATGACTATAATTTCTTGTAGAAACGTCGAAGAACATTCATTCTTGTACCAAAGTATTGCAAAAGAGTTAAGCTATTTTTCTATATGAATAACTCAATTTCCATAACCTTTCGATTTTTTTTTTGAGAGCGCGCGGAAAATTGCCTTGTCGACCCCTTCAGGCAGCTACTGACAAGTGAAGGAACTCTGGAACCCTGTCTTCTTGAAAGTCACATTGTTGAAGTGAAATAAGAAACCCTCGTCTGAGAGGCTTCAGACATTTAACAGACGAGACTATCTGTTGGTTGGGACTACCTGTTGGTTGGGACTACCTGTTGGTTGAGACTACCTGCTGGTTGAGACTACCTGTCGGTTGAGACTACCTGTTGGTTGGGACAACTTGTTGGTTGAGACTACCTGTTCGTTGGGACAACTTGTTGGTTGAGACTATCTGTTGGTTGGGACTACCTGCTAGTTGAGACTACCTGTTGGTTGAGACTACCTGTTGGTTGGGACTAGGTGTTGTTGAGACTACCTGTTGGTTGAGACTACATGTTGGTTGGGACTACCTGTTGGTTGGGACTAGGTGTTGTTGAGACTTCCTGTTGGTTGAAACTACATGTTGGTTGGGACAACTTGTTGGTTGAGACTACCTGTTGGTTGGGACTACCTGTTGGTTGAGACTACCTGTTGGTTGGGACTAGGTGTTGTTGAGACTACCTGTTGGTTGAGACTACATGTTGGTTGGGACAACTTGTTGGTTGAGACTACCTGTTGGTTGAGACTACCTGTTGGTTGAGACTACATGTTGGTTGGGACAATCTCTTGGTTGAGACTACCTGTTGGTTGGGACTAGGTGCTGTTGAGACTACCTGTTGGTTGAGACTACCTGTTGGTTGAGACTACCTGTTGGTTGAGACTACCTGTTAGTTGGGACTACCTGTTGATTGTATCATGTGGGAGTTCGACACGTGGATTAGGTAAGAAATACTCACGTAGGCTGGTAGTACGTATAATTACAGATAATGTGTGTAACGCCCTTGCAGCCGTACCTATCTCCTTGCTCACACTCGTAACACTGACTGACCGGCCACCCACGTACCCATATGTGAGAGGGTCTTTGAATACTGTCAGGTCAGCTCAATATGAATAGACAGTGACTCAGGCAGAGACGGTTGGTCGTGAGTCAACTGGCACAGTGGTTACTGGTAACTGGTTACTACTACTGAGAGCTCGGCGACGCTAACGTATGTCGTCCCGACATACAACTAATACAAACTAGAGATGGCAGGTATACGGCTTGGGCTGATTCTATACAATGTCAAAGTACACAACAATTAAACATTATAACATACATAAGTAGAACATTGGAATGGAAGCTTACGTAACTGAAACTGTAATGCAATACAAGGTATACTATAGTACAACTTAAAACTCAACAAATGAACAACGAACTCAACGTTGAGATTACAAGTGATAAAAAAAAAAATTTTGATCGATCGATCTGTATTCATGTGATCTACGGATTCTGAGGAAGGAATATATACAAAGAAAGAGTGTTTAACAGAAAGGCAGATTCGGTGCACTCAAATCTAGACTGTTAACTCTCAGAATGCGGAGAGAACATGAACACAAAAAAAAAATTCTTGAATACTGATAAGTTGATACTGTAATTATTCATCTATACAGGTTATTTACATTTAACCCCAACTCTGCTAGGGTGAGATTGACATATGCAGAATGGGTGTCATCTCTGGGAGGATCAAACTCTGTAGCATTGGCTAACTCATGCTGTATTTGAGGCAAATCTGAATTGGAAGTTACAAATGATACTTGAGGATTTCTCAATACCTGTCGTGTACGTAGGGAATAACGACATTCAGGTTGATCGTCTGACTGAGTATCAGAGGAAGAGAGTACAGGATCAGGAGGATTGTCAGAGTCTGTCACATTAGTCTGGGTTGGAACATCATTATCATCACATACTAACTTCATATGATCCAAATGCGATTCTTTATACTGACCAGTACTAATCTCTCTAACCTTATACTTATTACCAGTGATATGTTCAACTACTCGATAAGGACCAATAAACTTTTGATCAAGCTTTGGCATTGCAGACGTTTTGTTAAAGTTAATCAGCATAACTCTCGAACCTACTTTGATTTTGGATGGCTTTGCTCGAGTGTTTGCGACTCTTGTAAATTCAGCTGTTGATTTATGAAGTGTTTCACGGATTCTTCTAAAAACACTTTGAGCTAAGCTGGTACGAGTTGCTATGAAATCATCAGGGTTGTAATTTGGTTTCGGATTAGAATATAACAACTCATAAGGCAAACGTTTATCTACACCATACAATGCATAATGTGGAGTGTCACCTATAGAAACATTGTAAGCAGAATTTATAGCACACTGCACATCAGGTATAACTTCATCCCAAGTTTCACTGTTGGGATTGATAGTGGCTCTCAAGACATCAAGTACTTTCTTATTGGTTCGTTCCGCTAACCCATTGCTGGCAGGATGATGAGGAACAATGGTGGATTTAGAGATCTTGTACAAGGTACACAAATTTTCAAGAATCTCATTACAGAATTCACCTCCATTATCTGTTACTAGGGACTTAGGGGTGGTATGCCTGCAGATAATGCGTTCTTTAAACGCTTTAGCTACTGTCTCGGCAGTCTTATCTGCAATAGGAACTAACTCACAATATCTGGTGAAATGGTCTACCATAACACACAGATGTTTGTTACCTTGGAGGGAACATTGGAAATTAGTTAACAAATCTAGCGCAACTCTTTCCCAAGGTTCGCTAGTAGTTGGATATACTTGGATTGGATTAGGACCATTAGCATTGCCTTTATGTTGCATGCAGACACTACATTTCTTAACATACTCAGAAATATCAGTTGCCATACGAGGCCAAAAGTATTTCAATCTGGCTTGTTTTACTGAACGATCCATACCAGGGTGTGCAACACCTGGTACATCGTGAACTAGCTGTAAGGCTACATTCACTAGTGACTGTGGAATTACTAACTGGTATACTCTTCTGCTAGGAGTACCCAACTCGGCTGTTCGATACAGTAATTCTTGGTTCATGACAAAGTCACTGATGGGTGCTGGTGGCTTCACAGTCAGAATAAGATCTTCCTGGAGCAGGAATCGAATCACACCAGACCACATGGGATCTGTTCGTTGAGCATTCTTTACATCTTCAGCACTAAATGGAGGGTCTGCAGTTACTATACTAACATGTCGCGATAAGGCATCTGCGACTACATTTGACTTGCCAGGTAAATGCTCAAAGGTGGGATTGAACTCTTGGATAGTCAAGGTCCATCTGGCTAACCTTCCAGTAGGTTGTTTGTTCTGGAATAAGGGTATCAGTGGAGCATGGTCTGTCAAGACATGAACAGAGTACTGATAAATAATGTCTCGGAAGTGCTTTAAAGACCATACTATTGCTAAAGCTTCTTGCTCAGTTACTGTATAATTACGTTCAGCCTTCGTAAGGACTCGGCTAGCAAATGCAACTGCGTTGTACTTGCCATCGGTCTTCTGAGCTAGTACGGCACCTATGCCAATTGAACTAGCATCAGTTGTCAGATAGAAGGGCTTAGAAAAATCTGGAAATTTCAAAATTGGAGCAGATGTTAGCTTTTCTTTTAGAGTTTGGAATGCTCTTTCTTGACGGAAGGTCCAAACAAAAGGAGCATCTTTCTTAAGCAACTCAGTTAGAGGAGCAGCTATGGAAGAAAAATTGGCAATGAAAGATCTATAAAAACCTGCTAAGCCCACAAAGGATCTTACGGCATCAGCAGTTTTGGGAGTTGGAAAATTTAGTACTGCAGTTACTTTACTTTGGTCAGTCGTAACCCCTCTAGGAGTGACTACGTGACCAAGAAACTTAATTTCTGATCTGAAAAATTGACATTTAGACAGTTTGATCTTTAAATTGGCTTCTTCAAGCTTACCAAGTACTACATCAAGTCTTTTCAAGTGTGTATCCACGTCTTTAGACATGACGATTACGTCATCTAAGTACACCATAAGTGCATTACCTATGAGACCTCTAAAGATATTAGTCATGAGCCTTGAGAACGTGATAGGGGAAGATCGTAATCCAAACGCCATACGGAGGAAGTGATAATGACCTGTAGGAGTGGAGAATGCAGTTAGCTCTTGGCTGTCCTCGTGAAGAGGGACTTGCCAAAACCCTTGTAACAAATCTAGGGTTGAAAAGACTTTGTTATCTCCGATATTACGTAAAAGATCACCCAGTACAGGGAGTGGAAAGCGATCTGGAATGGTTTTCGCGTTTAACTTCCTAAAGTCAATCACTGGGCGCCAAGTACCATCCTTCTTAGGTACTAGTATCAAGGGTGCATTCCAAGGGGAATTGCTAGGTGCAATAACTCCATCATCAAGCATTTGATTGATCAATTCTTCTGCGACAGCAACTTGTGAATGAGGCATTCTGTACGCAGGTATGTAGATAGGTCTAGTACCAGGTTCAAGTGGAATACGATGGGACAATAAGTTCGTTATACCCATCTTCTCACCTGGTAAAGCAATGGCTTTACGACGTTTGTTCAACAGAGTCAACAAACGCTTGACTTCATCTGGGAAGTCAGTGGGAGCTAAGTCTTTCTCCTCAACTGGTGGAACAGATTGATCCAGTGAAGTGGATGAGGTCTCCCCGGCAGAAATAGCACCGACCCACTGGTCAGGTGACAACTCATCCTCTACCTGAACAGGGTAAGGATAGTGAACAAGGTCAACAAGATTGGTATTTGCTCTGAGGCGAACACTGTGACCAGAAGTGTTGGCCAGGTAGAAATGGATCTTACTATCTCGTACAACATGTAAGGATGGTTCAACAAATAGACCTTTTACTTTGCAAGAATCACTGTCAACTAGGACGTTATCACCATCTGGAACACTAGGAACAACAACAGACACTCTAGTGAGAGCACTAGCCGCAACAGAGACGTCTTTCTGCAGACGGCATGTGACATCAACAAGAGATGGCATTACTAGTTGCAAGTAATTGTTTTCCGACAAGGCATCCCCTGTGGAGAAACTACTACTCGAACTAGCAGGCATTGCAGGGATAGGTTGTGCACTCAAGGCAATCTGAGTGTCCTCGGACACTTGAGGCATCGGACTATCCTGCAAGTCTGAAGGTATAGGTGGAACACTGATGGGAGTGACAGAATTACCAGTGCCTGACCGCTTGGGTACGCTACTGGAGAATGCATTAGCTTGTAAGGACTTAATCCGTACATCATACTCTGCAGCAGTATAACAGATTTCTGATCCAAGCTGGTAACCCCAGAATGGAACGATCAAGTCGTCAATTTGGGCATGCCATCGATAAGGGTCGAGCACAATGCGTAAGTCTCGCATGGAAGCAAATCCCAGTAGAAGGTCACCAGGGAAAGTAATCTGGTCGACAACAAGGAAGGAAGCAGTGAAGTCTCTACCTTGGATAGAAAAGGTTAGGGAAGTCCGACCTCGGACACGCAGGTGAGAACCAGATACTCCACTAAGGGAGGACACATGAGTCGGTTCTACGAGAAGGACATGTCGTAACTTCTTATCCTTAAACAAACTAGACCTAATAATATTGACTTGCGCACCAGAGTCCATGAACAAATGAACGGGCGCATTATAAACAGATGCTTGCACTATAGGGCCTATGGTTGCATTGGAAGTTATGTGCAAACAAAAAGGTGGATTGTCATCAGAAAAGACTTGTTCTACTTCATCCCCAAAATCATCTATGTCAGAGACATGTGAAGCAACATCATCAGCAGGATTGTCATTCTCGAGACTGCTTAAGGCTTCAAAGGAATTGTGAACGGGGATGGTGTACTCATTATCACCTACTGTCACCATGGGACGGTTTGACTGGGGCGCTCGAATTCCCCCGAATTGGAAGAACGAGCCTGGTTCTGGTTAGTTTGAGAATTGGAAGAATGAGCCTGGTTCTGGTTATTTTGAGAACCACGATATCTGTTTCCTCTACGGGTTCTGCGGTTGGAACGGCCACGGAAAGACCTAGAGTACTGAAGGTTATAGAGAGCATTGCACTCAGATGTGTCATGTCCATGTATTCTATGATAAGTACAGTAGGGAAGATCTGGGTACTCATCATCAGTACGACGTCTCTTAGGGTAACTATCAGGACAATTAATTGCAATATGGCCACGGAAACCACAGTTGTAACAATTCCGCCGACTATGGTTACTGAATGTACTATGAATACTACGAGGTGTATAACGACTCTGTACACTGGTTCTTGGTGATCTCTGAGATGGTTGACGACCACGATTTGTCTCTGTGGCGCAAACAAGAGGTGGTGCAGACTGAGGCATATGTGTGACATTACTTTTGATACAAGGGAAAGTACCCTGGGGGCACAAGGAACGTACATGATTTAAGGCTGTAAGTGGTTCCATCGTCACAGTTGGAGGATGAGCCTCATAAGCACACACAGAAGCAGGTGGCATTAGTTCTTTAATTGCTCCAAAAGCTGCCAATTTAGCAAACGATGCTGTGGATGGTTTATCCTCGTCAGGGACAAAAGATGATGATTGGACAGCATTGATAAATGATGATAAAAGTTTGTCTAATCTAACAGCAAATGCACTCAACGATTCATTACTCATGGGTGTAGCATTCACTAGTTCCCTAAGAACGACATATGGATCAGCTGTTTTTACTGGGACAAGGAAAGAACGAATCAGTTCCTCATATTGTGACCACTTAGTAAGATTCCTGAAGTCACGCATATCAAGGAGATCAACAACGTGAACAGCAGCAGGAGATCGATAAAGAGCTTCTTTAGCAAGTCTGATAAGACTTTCCTCTGAAGGAGGACCTTCAACTAGAGCACTAGCACGTGAACGAATGGCTGCAAACCATGCTTCAAGACTATGTACATGGCCATTGAATAAAGGTAACGCATCGAGGGAATCACGAGTATAACTATAATATCTCGGTGTCTGAGTCGGTCTGTCAGTCAGTAAGGAACTGTGAGGACTGATGACAGGAGCAACAGTAGCCTGAGAGGTCTGAGTGTCGACATTCACTAAAGTATCACTTGACGGTATGTGAGACATAATGGCAAAGTAGCACGAGAACAAATAAGGCAAAAATAATGAACAATAAAAATGATATAAAATTCTAGAATTGAAATAAAAGATATGCAACGAATTCTGCAGAAGGAATAAAAAAAAAATGTCTAAGATACACTGCAAGAGGAAGGACAACTCAAGGTCAAGAAAAATTTTACATTGAAATATACAAGTAAAAATATTACTGGAGACTGAATTAAATGCAAAATGAGCTGTCTTTACTCTTGCTAATAAAGAAATTAATTAATTAAATTTTAAATCAAAGTAAAAGTATAAAATAAAATTATTAAATTGTTAACTGGGAAATTTAAGTATTTTCTAAGAATGCATAGACAAAATTAAAATATAATTCATAAAAATATCAATAAAAGAAAATAATTCACTGCAGAACAAGTGCAACAATCACTGCAGAACAAGTGCAACAAAATAAAGTGTAGAAATAATCACTGCAGTAATAAAGTGTCACTGGGAAAACTCAGGTTAAATAATGAAATTAAAATATGAAGAAAAAAAAATGATTGAACACTTTAACTCTTAATTGTAAATTAGACAAAACAATTTACTCAAGCAGAGTAAAGAAAACACTTTACGTTAAAAGTAATTAAAATTTCATCAAGAGTGAATTTTTTCAAAGAAATATAAAAATATGAATAAAAAAAAACCAAGGAACAAAACGGGTAAATTAACACTTACAGTGGCGGGGCACACTTCATTATTATAATATATTCTTACAACAAAATCCTGCTGTGACTGATATGACAATACAACAAAATCTTGCTGTGACTGATACGACAAAAATTTGCTGGCAAAAATAATGGTACACAGTCTGCGAAAAAATTAGAGGAATGAGGCACTGCTGGCATACGAAAAAAAGACACACATAGAAATAAATGGATAATTTAGTATACTGGGGTGAATATCACTGCATGAAATACAATGACAATTACTGGAGAATACAACGCTGAAAGAATACAATAAAAAAAATGAATCACTTCACACAGAGTGACTGACTGGTACACTACACAATAATACTTACTAGAGACAGGAGTAGCATAAAGAAAAAAAAACACAGATAAAAAAAATATAAGATAAGTGAAAACACTGAAAAATATTGTAAAAATAATGAGTCAAAGAAACACTGAAAACACAAGGTTTAGAGTACACAAGAAATTTACTATAAATGTCTCACACACGCAAATGTCTTTAAATGCTAGAAAAATGACTCTAAATTATCACTGAAGTCTGTAGTAGTCGGGTGATTACTGGTGATGAGGGTAGGTCTTAGGTTGTCCTGCGCGGTGACTGACGCCTCCTATACCCACTGTTGTTGGAAGAAATGCGCTCACTCGGTGGACTCCCATAATTGGGTTTTTGACCAATTATGTGAGCCAAAACAGTAGTAGGACCCGGTACAAGGGTGCAAACAACCACAGGTAGATGAGGTGGATGGTGGTTGGTGGCTGGTGGCTGGTGGTGGGAGTGGTGGAGGTAGAGTGTGGTGGGTGAGAGACTCTCGCTGGGGCACTGCCGCGCACCCCACTCTACCCACGAAGGTGGCTTGATAAGCCACTCTATGCCACAGGAATGGTGAAAACCACTCTTAGCATCCAACAGGGAGCACAAAGCGATATAGACAATACTTCAGAGGAACTTGGCTTACTTCTTACTGCGTGGCTTACTTCTCTCTCGCAGCTGGGTTAGAAGCTGGGTTGGCTGACTGGCATACCCCACGAGAATGGCTGACTAGAAGACGTGTAACGATGCACAAAGCACGGAGGAGCAGTTGGATGACAGGAGACAGGCTGGATGATAGGCTGACTGGCATTCACTTCCACAGTCTGGCTTACTGACTGGCTTAATTGCAAAATCCGGGTCAACCCCTCGGAGATTGAAGCAATTAGCACACGAACTAAGCCAGGAAGCTTGAAACGGCTGCAACAGGCTTGCAGGCTGGAGGTGGTGAGTGAGGGTAGTGCTGGTGGGTGACGGTTCACCTTTGACCCTGCCGCTACTCACAAACAGCCTTCTAACGTCTTGAATTACCCTTAAAAACGTAAATCCACGCTCCACACCGGTGCCACCATTTATCATGTGGGAGTTCGACACGTGGATTAGGTAAGAAATACTCACGTAGGCTGGTAGTACGTATAATTACAGATAATGTCTGTAACGCCCTTGCAGCCGTACCTATCTCCTTGCTCACACTCGTAACACTGACTGACTGGCTGCCCACGTACCCATATGTGAGAGGGTCTTTGAATACTGTCAGGTCAGCTCAATATGAATAGACAGTGACTCAGGCAGAGACGGTTGGTCGTGAGTCAACTGGCACAGTGGTTACTGGTAACTGGTTACTACTACTGAGAATTGCAGCTACCTGTTGGTTGAGACTACATGTTGGTTTAGAGTACCTGTTGGTTGAGACTACCTGTTTGTTGAGACTACCTGTTGGTTGACACTACCTGTTGGTGTATCCTAAGTAGTATGAACTCGTCGGTCTAGAAACACTGGCGGATTCCAGGATAATGAGTGTGGAAAAAGAATGTGATAATGGGGGGACAGCATAACCTCAGGGCTGTCAGGGTACAAGTTTAATATGTTTAATCATCCCCCAAGGGGATAGAGAGACTTATTTCTGTGTATTACTAAGTAGAAAAAGAAGCAGTACAAAGGATTCAGGTGACTGGGTGGTGGATTCCAGGATAATGAGTATGGAAAAAGAATGTGATAATCGGGGGGTAGCATAACCTCAGGGCTGTCAGGGTACAAGTTTAATTTGTTTAATCATCCCCCAAGGGGATAGAGAGACTTATTTCTGTGTATTACTAAGTAGAAAAAGGGAGATATGATCACTTCTGACTCCCCAAACTCTGCCCCCCTGATAGATGGGAGAGGCAGTACAAAGGATTCAGGTGACTGGGTACATGCTTGCTATCTCCGAGGGAGTTCCCCCGGTCTGCAGCTTACTGACGCAAGTGCTACTTCTTCCCAACACTGACTGGTTCAAAGAATGTGGTAATGGAAGACAGCTTAGCCTCGAACTGTCAGAGGGCTTAATAACTGGGTGGGGTCTCCACGCATCCCCCAAAGGGGATAGAGAAGTTTATTTCTGTGATGGGAAGCTAGTACAAGGATTCAGGTGTCTGGGTACGACTTAATAATTGGGTGGGGTCTCTGAGGGAGTGTTGCAGCCAGCCTGCTGGTCCGGTTCACTGCTTCTTTCGGGGTCATCGGCGTGATTATCTGGCTGCGCTCGCTCTCCGGGTACATCGGGGGCATCTGTGTGAAAAAAAGGATAATAGCCTAACTTTTCAAAGGTGAAAACAAAAGTCTCACTTAGCAAATATATTTATTAGTTAACATTACATTTTTTTATTCCTCCTCTCCCTCAGAACAGCTAGCTTCTAAGAGCATGAAACTACGAGCAGTGGCGGAAGATCTACCTCTCTCGCGTCGATGCTTGACCCTGGGGAAAAAATCTCATACGGTGTTTTCTCTTCCCCGCCAAAGATTGCAACTGTCTCTCATCTCTAGTTCCTTTTCTTCTGTACTTCCTTCTTCAGTACTGCTATTAGCTCCCTCGTCTTCCTCCACTCTGTCATCTGTTTTATCTTTAAATAATTTAAACTTTGTTTCTCCGGCGTCTGGATGACCATAGGATACAGAGTGATAGGCATCTAAGTAAAAGCGCTTATCATCAAATGAGCTAAGACCTCGTTTCCTAGTGGTGATAGTGGTCATCTGACCTTTTAAATTTCTAATTTGACTATATTGAAAGGTATGTTTAGAACCGTCTTCCAGCACACTTCTAAAGTTATTTTGAGTTAATAATTGTTGTTCAGACTGAGGAACTCCTTTCACAGCGATAGTGTTGTTGTTATCTGCTAGCAGGATGCTATACATTTTGGGTTTAATGCAGACTATTTCTGAAATAAGGCAGTCCCCCACCTCACTTTTAAGTAAGCCTAGAGATCCCTTCCTTGAGTCACTGTAGAGAGGATGATCTGTGGGGAAATTAGATGTGTCTATCCATTTCCTCAATGGTTCCTTACCGATTTCATCAGTAAGGTTTTTGATGCCCTCTAAACAGGCAATGACACTATCGGTATCTGAATAGATTAGTTTTATTTTGTCTTGGTATGTTTTGTTAAGAATCATATACCAAAAATGGTGCAGCTTAAATTTAGCAAGTTCTAGTATCTGGTAGCCTATGTAATTAGGGTAAGTGAGTTTTATGGCTGGCGTCCCCGTCGTAACCAATACTTTGTTTTCTGAAAGCTTTATGGCTTTCTTAAATAGTGGCTTGCTCACCGCCCGCAAAAATGCTCCTGCTGATGTTATGAGCTTCGTTTTGTTGGCATATTTTGATGGATTAAACAATGTCTTGCCGAATACAGAATTGGTCAACAATTTAAATAATCGTTGAGAGTCTTTACTAGTGCTACTATTACGTTGCCTCACATTTGTTTCCACAAAGTCTGCCAGATATTTTCCATGTGAGAATTCATATATGCTATGAATTTTCTCAATTTGTAGACCTATCTCCAAAAACAACTGCAATAAAGACAATGATATTAGGTAGTTTCGTTTGGAGGGATGGTCCCCCACTAATTTAGTATTTTTACGGGGTAGTTTTTGATTACTGATTGCCAATAGCTGTTTGCTGTACTCAGATAGATCATCCAATGTTATCTGTTTGTGATAGAGACATAGTGGCAAGTCATCTGTGTAGCAAGCTAATTCTGGGGCTATTCCTAGAGTGTCTATAAGAAGCCAGTAACCTTTTATAGAGTCTTGAGGATTCTTCTGGAGAAGACCGCCATTTGCAAGAAAACTCACCATTTCTGCGGGTGAGAGTTTTCGAATGTTTGCGTAGGGCAGCGCCTCAGTCATGCAAGAACCATAAAGAGAATTAAAATCCCAGTATAGCAAAAATTTACTTACTAAGTTTTTCTCATCAAAATTGGGATTAATGAACTGGTTATTGGCTTGAGCAAACGTCCTAACAGCGGTGGTGAAGCCGCCTCTTACATTAGACTGTATGATGTTATAAAGCTCCTGATCAGTAATTAATTCTAATTCCACTCCACTAGTTTTTAACAAAGCATCATAGGCAAAACCGGGGAGAGAAACATAGTGAACAACCTCTAGATTATAGATGTTGTATAATAATCTCCTATGCAAGGTGAATATGTCAGCCAGAAGCACTACATCACAGCTGAGATATACTAGGAGATAGTCTCCTAGAGTTTGACAAGCTGTTTTCTCCCAAACTAGATGAGCATGATCGAATTCTTCTTGGCTAATATGCTTCTTAGACAGAGAACTGTAGAAAGTTCTTTTTGGGGGTAAAGTCTTCTCTTCGAGCCTTTCTGGGGAGCTCCAATATTCATAAGGAAGCACTTGTTTGCCGGTTAATAAGCATCCCCAACTTTCGGGGCGTAGATGGGGGTGATTTTGAAGCTATGTGCGCCTGAGCCAAACTAGCCAAACCAGCGGACAAGAAGGCTAGACTATCCATGAAACGTAGTGCTCCTATTTCTACTTTTAGGAATTTATATCCCTGTTTCATTAAAACATTGGTTGGGGCTTTAACACTTAGTTCTTTAATTATCAAAGCCATATCATATGATAGGTTATGAATAATAACAGGCAAATATTTACCTGAATTTTTCTGTCTTAAATTGCAATTATTGCAGAGGGCTCCTAAATAATTAGCCTTAGGCATAAAATGGTCATGATGCCTCACCTTTGGTTTGGTAAGAGTAAAGTCCTGATGACAGAAGTTGCACTTCTTCTGTATGACAAAATGTATATGCTGCTCCCTGGTCATATGAAGCGGATAACAGGGAGTGTTCATCTTTATCCAATCCCATAAAGACGAAAGTCTATGATACATATGATCAATACACTGTACCCCCCGATGGACATATCTATCTATTATAGTGTTATTTCTGTCTATCACTATATAGCCATAAGCTATTGCTATGTGTCTAGCTGTTATTACCCCCTCTGGCTTACGATTATCGAGGTAAGCTTCTAAATCCACAAAGGCAATATGAGAGGGCAAGTAGCCCTTGTGAGTATTTTTAAATTTGCAAACGCTTCCAGCTGGGGGGAAAATCAACTTTTGTTGGTTGTCGCATGAATTGAAGTGAGTTTTTAAGTTGCAAATGTCACTATATTCACTTAAACAATTCAAGCAAAAGTGCTTATTGCGTGAATGTTTTCTCGAGAAAATTCACATATATTTCTGGAAGTGTTTGATTAAAGCTAAATGAGTCTTTCCCAGCAATAACAGGGGCACTACCAGTGAATATTTATTACTACCCTGACGACATAAAGTAGCATGATTGGTCCCTTCATGAGAAGTTAAGCAATAAATAAATATTGATATTTTGTTGTCAGACTCGAGTTTGTGGATGTCACTCCACTGGACAGGGAGAGTCACTCGCGAGTAATTGACAAATTTCTGAAGGCTATCACATCTAGATAAATATCGTCTGATTTTATACCAGCCCCAGCCAAGTCTACGACAGAAAAAGGACGCCAGACATTGAATAAAACAGCTATTTTTTACTCCTCTCGGGTTAAATATCTGATTTTTCCCTCGTAAAGATGTGGGATATTCTATGTAGTCTCCTAGGTATCCACGCACTCCATTCTTGCATATTACAATATGAAAACCCTTTATATAATCTAGTATGAAGCCTGATCCCTCGCCCGATGAAATTTCAGTTTCTAATCGCGTGCTAAGGTACTCCCTCCATGACCGTAAGAGCCGAGATATATCATCTCGTGTAACTAGTTTCGCGGGAAAAGTTATATAATGCTCACGACTGTCATTCTCTCCCAGTAGCGACTGTCTGCGCAGAATAAGCCTCAGTTCAGCATAAATCCTAAGAGCATTTTCATAAAGTGCTCGTCCTGATAGAACAGTGATAAAATGCAATATATGCTGTATAAAAGTTGTTGCGAAG
Source organism: Cherax quadricarinatus (assembly GCF_038502225.1). Taxonomy (NCBI): domain Eukaryota; kingdom Metazoa; phylum Arthropoda; class Malacostraca; order Decapoda; family Parastacidae; genus Cherax; species Cherax quadricarinatus. Next base: position 29,486,276 of record NC_091333.1, on the reverse strand, counting down.
GTCTGAAGAAATAATATGGGGTCGTGTTTATGAGAGTCAGGAATCGAATATTTTATTCGACAGAAGTGACCTTGAAAACAATTTGTTTGTTCTATTATGTGAGGTTCCTCTGAAATGGAATCGTCTCCCATTTCTGTTTCGCTCTCTTCCTCATCCGAACTAAAATCGTTTTTTTTACCTGAAGTGAACCTTCGCTTAGCAGAGGAGGGGGAACCCAAGAAAGAGTAGTAATGATCCTTGGAAGAGGAGCTGTCACTTGTGGCGGCTGGTCTCCATCCACTGGGACCGGCAATCGGCTCGACTTGCTCTTGTGGGAGTGTTAAGGTCGAAGATTCGTCGGAGGACACACACTGATCTGCATAATATAATTAGCGAAAGTTATTTATTATTCTTTTGTTTTAGTGTCATACTAGACTAATTATAACTCAAGCGATCTTTTAAAAAATGTTACTGTTAAAATATAAAACTGGGAGAAGCTAAGAAATCTATGGAATATATGCAGTTCTCAAAATGATTTTTATTCTTGTTTAGTGAGATACTTTATAAACATATCTTAAAAAATGTTTGACTGTTAATAAAAATAAACGATTAAGAAAAGAGCGCTCACCTCTTTCTCCCTGGCCCGCCCCCCGGATCATCTGCTTGGAGTATTGCCCCGCCCCAACTGTTGGAAAAAATTATTATTAGCTCAAAGACTTATTTCATTATCTGAAAATAGCAGTTTTAAGAAAACATCAATTCAGAGCAATAACCTGGTAATCTCACCTGTCACGCATCTCCTGCGATGAGCTGTGACATTCGCTACACACACTGATAGCCCGCAGAAACTACAGGGGAATGTGTGATGAGCTGCATCCTGAGGGTACAATCGCCCACATAGGTGGCATCTGCGAGCTGGGTGACGAGCCATAGCTGTAAATACACACACGCTCATATTCTATAAATTATTATTTAAATTATAGATAATATTTTAATCTCCCATAGACAGAGAAGTTTTTACCTGCACTAATCTAAGCTGGTAACTTTCTTGAGTGAGCGGGAAGACCACCTTTCACCCTAGACGAAAAGGTGAGCGTATTTATAGCTCACTTTTAGGATAGCGTGCTCATAAGGTGCTTAATTTTCCCCAAAGTAGAGGTACGGTTTTTCACATCAGTCTCTCTCTATTTTCACGAGAATCTTTTAAACAAAAATCCCTGCAAGTCTATATATTATAAATATAATCTAGAAAAGATTTCATATTGTCAATAAAGTAGGAGGGATAAAATCTGGGAAGAAATCTTTTCCCGAACGAAAAAATAAGTATTTAGACCGGGCAAGTAGGGAGGATTATGTAAATTGCCATAGTCATGTGAATTTCCTATTTGTATAAAGCCGAGACGAGGGAATGATTACTTTAATTTATAGATTCTGTCCATCGCCAAAACTAAATATTCTTAAAAATAATAATAATAATAATAATATATTTTTCCCCAAAATAAAAATAAATAAATAGCCATCAGCTGGCAGAAAGTGGTGGAGCCTGCTTCTCTTTGTCTGTGACCACCATTCTACCCACCGCCACCTGGTGTAGGGGCCCCGCCCGAGGAAGTGAAACTGCGTAATATCCAGACGACCTTCACTGTCGGTCAGGCTTTTTTTTCTATGGTCTCCTGGCGGGAGAAGGACGCGCTGGCATTGTTATCTTCATCTCCAGGATAAACTCCCCCCCTCCCCTCTGCTTTGAACTAAAAAGAAATGTTTATATATATAAGATGATTCTTCCACAAAAAGGCTCATTTGAGATGGGAAGATGGACAAGGTCTGTACCTTTACAGAGGAAGAGTTGAATATTTTCAGAGAGCCTGCAAGAATACTTGTTGCTGGTTTTAGCGGAGCAGGCAAGAGCAGTCTAGTGGAGCGTTTATGTCAGAAATATGCTGGTTCTTTCGCGAAAATAATCATTTCCCGTCTGGATGATAAAACTCACCCTTTGAAACAAATCACTTCTCTTAGTGAGAAAATCATTTTAGTGAACGGTCTCATTAACCCGGCGGATTACCAAAATCCCCTTGAGACAGACAATAGCTCTCTGTATATAATTGATAACCTTTTTAATGAAGCAGTTAAGAGTGATATTATAGCTAATATATTTACTAGAGGAAGACACGAGCAAATATCATATCTCAAAATTTATTTCCACAAGGAAAATGCACTCGCACGATCATGCTTAATTGTAGCCAATATATTTTATTAAGACAATGAGATCTGTCTCAGTTGGAATGTCTCGGGCGACAAATTTATGGAAAAAATCTAGCTCCGAAATTTGTTGAGATATATCGTCACGTCACTGCAGATAAATACGGCTATCTTCTGGTTGATTTAACCACTCCAGAGGAAATTCAATTACGAAGCTTCATTACTGGAGAGGGCAACTGTGAAACTGTATACCACTGGTAAAACCAAAATGGCCTTAAATTCACATAAAAGGAAAATTATAGAAAAAGTATATAGAGACGTCAATAGCCCCGGTGGCTTTACTGGGAATGTTAACAAACTTTTTAGAGTGGCTAGGGAGAAAAACGCCTCTATTACTTATAAAGACATAGTAGATTATCTCTCTTCTCAGAGGGCCTATATTTTGCTTAAATTGCAGCCTCTGCGATTTCCCAGATGGAAAATCATAGCCACTGCCCCTCGCGTTATACTCACCTGCGACTTGGCGGACATGACTTTATTACATTCCCACAATGGCGGCATTAAATATATTTTGTTATGCATTGATGTCTTTTCAAGGTTAATGAAGTTGGTAGGGCTAGTCAGAAAAAACTCAAAAAGCATCGTATCAGCCTTATGAAATATTATAGAAAGCCCCACCTACCGTGGAATTTCGAGATTACACACGGACAGAGGGGCCGAGTTTTATAACCGTCCTCTTCTGAATTACCTAAAAAAAAAAAAATGTTAAATTATACAGTACCTTCTCGGACACTAAGGCTGCAATAGTGGAACGAGCTATTCGCACGCTTAAGCATAGAATCTACCGCTATATGACTTTAACAAATTCTTTAAAATATATTACCAGCCATAGTAGAAACTTACAACTCAACTCCTCACATCTCTCTCAAGAAAGGTCAAACTCCACAACAGGTGCATTCTCTGAGTCTTCCTCGAGACATTCGTCGGCAGTTTGGGCTAATGTATTTAAATGCCCGTCCTCATCAGCCTCGTACTAGTCCACGACTGACTCCTGGAGCGCATGTGTGGATAACTAGCCACCTGGGGACATTTCACAAGAGTTATTGGCCTCAAAACACCGAAGAAATTTTTAAAATCCAATCGGTTGATAATTCGCAAGTAATCCCCACATATTCTCTTATCGACCTGAGTGGGGAAAAAATACTCGGGCAATTTTACGCTCAGGAATTAATAGAAACATCTCTACCTGAATTTTTCCCCATTAAAATATTGAGACGGAGAAGAAAAACTGACGGCAGTAGAGAATATGTGGTAAGCTGGGTGGGTTATCCCCGAAGTGCGGATAGCTGGGTGCACGAGAAGGACATGCAAAATGTCAGACAGGGGTAAACCCCTGGCAGTGCAACACAGAGAGTTATTAATTTTATTAAACAAACTTCCAGCTAAAGCTCGCAATCGTATTATTAAGGAATTAAAAAAAAAAAAAATTAATTGCATATCTGAGATATTTACTAATTTTCTTAAGAAAAATTAAACAGTAGAACCGACTATTTTGAGCAAGTTAAAGAAGTTTAGAGGAGACATTCTCACCGTTGCCCGTAAACGAACTCCACTTTATAAAAAAAAAATTCTTCTTTTGAAGCATGGAGGAGCGATCTTAACTACACTCTTACCTCTGGTCATCTCACTGATTAGTAGTTTTATAAAGTAAAAAATAATCGAAATGGTGGTAAAGGAATTTTGTCTCATCCCTCGGCTAACCGCCGAAAAATATATTTTTAAAAATAGAACAAATATCTTACCCACTCCTAAGCGCGAATATCCTTTTCCCCGCCTTCGCAGAAGCACTGCTCCCACCACTATGGTGCGTAGGAAGGAATCTTCCAGCCTCTCGAGAGTGAAGGTGAAGCCAGTCCAAAGCAAGGATGAGAAGGTCAGGACCGGCCCCGGTGTAGCAACTCGCTCTCATAAGGGTAATTGCCACTTCGAGCCACCACCTCCCACGAGCAGGCACCCGTCCGACCTCTTTGTTGAGACGGGTGAGTCCCCCATAAAAATACAAATAAGCTCGCTCGCTGTAATGGCGGCAGCTGTAGTGGCGGGCGTGCCCGCGGCGGCTGCTGCGACGAGTCTAAGAGTAAAAAAAAAAAATCTGAAACAGAAAATAATAATAGGCAATAATAAACTCCCGCCGGAAATACTTTTACCTTTAATATCAAGAAAAAAACAATAGTTTTTCTCTCTCGCCTGAGGACTCTTCACCAAATTTAAATGAAATAATTTATCTGTATTTCACGAGAGAAGAATTGCCATACGCAAAATCCATGCTGAATCTTTTCAAGAATAATCCTTTTATTCACTGGGATAAGAGAGGTATTTTATTCCCTCCATACCATAATTTAAACATCTTACAAATCATTAAATCTCTGACAAGCAGTCGAGCATACAATGATAAAAAAACTTTTGCCCATTTTAAGGGAATTAGTGACCCTTATTAGATTAGAGCCAAGATTTATAAAAAATCACAAGGCGAGAAAACAATTATTAGGCAGTTTTTATGTTAAAAAGAGCGCGGAAAAAAAGTCGCTCTCGCTAGCCTATTGAAATTTAAGCTTTCATAAAGTCGAGAGAAGAGCTTTGCCTGCTTTAGTAAATACCGGGAGAGGATAGAGACAAGAAGTTCCTTCTCGAAGTGCTATTCATAAAAAAAATGGACCAGCCATCAGTTGATTATCCCAAGAGAATTAATCTCCCGTTGAATGAAGAAGGAGAAAAGGACCCCAGTTTGTCGATATTATTACATCAATTAACGTCAAGACGAAAGATTTATCAGCAAGTGTGTTACAAAGCTCGTGTGATACAAAGTTTATGGCAAACCTACGAATCCTTCAAAGTCAATTGCCCCATGACCAGATTTACTAAGACTTTTGATGAAATTGAAAAATTATATGACAATTTTAATCAGAAAGAACTGACAGCTGAAATCAGACGTTTAGAATATGCTACACATGATTTCCAGGATATGATAGAAGCTTTTGAATGGGGCCAAACCTTGTATAACCACCTTAGACGAATGTCGACCTAGAGCAGCCCCCAAACCCCTACCAACCCACCCGCAGGAGTGGGAGGCTACAGCAGTGCAGTATTTTAACCGACGTACCGATAAACATTATCCGTCTCTCTCCCTCAGCGAGGACTCTAAGGAACCCAACTGTTGAGAAGAATGGAATATAAATTGCCAGTAATCGTCGGGGGAATAACGGACGAAGAATTCCTGGAATATGGGGATTGTATCATATATCCCCACAACGCTACTTCTGCTCATCCCTACGAGCCGGCTCTTTCACTCTGGGAAAAATATCCATTTTCCCAAATTGAGCAAAAATCGCTAATCCTCGTAAACCGTGCCATAGCTGCAGATCGGGGCACACCTGGGGAAATTGTCCTAAAATCACCCCCACCATGCACCAACACCCTCGATGACAGGCCGGAGGATTTTTTAAGACCGCACCTTGCAGCATTAATATGCCAGTTCTCTGTGGGTCCTTGTCTTGAACAGAATGAAATTGCGTGACAACAATTAGAGCGTAGTCTCGACACGCATTATGTATGCGGTTTGAGCAAGGACACGCAACAGAATCGATGAATTTGGTTTAAATTATGTCTGGTGTCCCTGGGTTGGGCGGTGATAGCCAATGGCAACATCTAATGGGTAATTTTACCCCAGTACATTGGCATGAGCAGAAAACAGGCTGATGAATGGCACACTGAATATCTCCCTCTCATTAACATATTTCAAGACATATTACTGAAACGGGAAATTCAGACATGCTTGCTCATACCGTCAGTGACCCCATACTTGACAGTACCTAAAATCATCCTAGATGAGGTGGAAATTGAACGCGGCGCCTCCCCCAAGGCACTAGAACGGGAACTACTACAGCAGTCTGTGGAGAAGCAAGGCACTAGCAGCAACAGTGGTGGCAGCGGTGGCGGTGGTGGCGGCAGTGGCAGCAGCAGTGGCGGTGCCAATGGTGCTGACGTCAGTCCAGCCGGTGGGATTGGAACTAAATGAGACAGTGGCATGCGTGAAATGGACATGCCTGATGGGGTCGAGGTCACTTCACACGGAAAACGCAAACGACAGCACGATGATGTGGATATTTTATTCCTAAATGCTGTAACTAATAAAAAAATAAAAATGTAAAGTCTTCAAACTAAAGCTTTTTTAACCCTTTAAAAAATATATATAATGGTCTATATTTTGTATTTGCCTCATACTGTCTCTGTCCCTCAACATGGACAGAGGGGGTCTGGGGAAATATATCTATTTGAGCAGTTTAGAAAATATTGACATTTTCGACAATACAGCTTCAGCCTTTCAAAATATAATTACTGCGATGCCTTTAAATCCATCCTTGAACTACGAAATAGCCTTGCTTAATGTTTTGTATCCCAAAAAGTTCAATGTTCTAACAAGAGACGATGCCGAATGCGGCATTGACATTATACAAAATCACATTACTGAAACAGGAATAAGTACAGAAGCAGTAGTCCACCACTTTCTACCAAAAAATGATGTTTTATCGACGGATACCAGCCATATTATTGAAGAAATTAATCGACAGCTAACAGCTGATTTAAAAAAAGCCTTTAGAGATAATTATTCGGTACATTTCCCAAAAGGTAAAATACTCAGTTATGATGCCGGAATTTGGAGGGTTTTAGTTTCGACCAGACCGCGATCCTTTATGGGAAAAAACAATGCTGCCACTTTATTTAAAGCTCAATTTAAACTGAGAATAGCTCGGGTGCTTCGGCTTAGCAGTGCTGAAAAGTATTATTTATTTCGTGGTGACGTGCCCGAGGGGGGCTCCTTCCCCAAGCAGATTGCCCCATTCAAACCTGATCCCACTGCTGGAGTTGATTATGTTTTAATATATAGTGATATTGTGGAACTGCAAATATACGGCAGTCAGTTAGTCAATATTCTGGATGCCTTTGCCTTTCAGGAGAGTTATTCAAAAGGCGCTCATCCCATGATGTACAAACCTCTATGCATAACTAAATTAGATAAAATAGCCATCAAAATGACAGATCAGTTTGGTCGTAATCTGTCTTTTGAAAGTGGTCATTCCACTACCGTAGTGTTACATGTAAGACCGATAAATAAATAGAATCAACTCAGCATAAAATGGTTATTGTTTCTCTAACCGCCAAACATGCGTGTACCCTTTCAAGTGCCCTCTGAGCAGGAATTTCAGAGTTTATTCTCCCTAAAACCCTCCCATGTGGGGGCTGGTCTGGGGGATATACAAACTTTTCACGCACCATACAGAGTCCGAAGTGGGGGATTTTTTTCGGCTTTAGCGGGTCTAGCTAAAAGAGTTTTACCTTTTCTTTTTAGAGTGGCTGTGCCAAGTGCAGTAGAATTTGGAACTAAAATGCTTGATGATTATCAATCTGGAAAAACAGACATGAAAGCTGCTCTTAAATCTCACGGGATAGATGCTTTAAAAGGAGTTGCAAAGAAAGTTATTTCAGGCGGCAGAGTAAAAAGGGTGGGTAAGCGACGGGTGAATAATAAATGCAGGTTAAATAAACGCCGACGAAGTCAAGTTGGTTATAAAACCAATGTATTCTCTCTCGTATAAACAGTTGCTTATTAGCCATGGCGGGTGTTGGGGCTGAAAACAGTGGACTCAAAGTCCCTTTAAATGATTATTCTTCAAGCGTCATTAATCAATTTTCATGACCGCATAGACTGAGACAAGTTGAGAGTTCCATAGCTCGCACTCAAAGTTTTGATACTCTACCAGTAAACCTTCCTCTCTCTCAGAAACTAAAAGATAATTTTCTAGAATTTAGAATTCCTGGAGTTCCTGGAGCATTTCTAGATTTAGGCAAAATAGTTATAGAATTTAGAGTGACTCTAACAGAGGCTGATGGGCAAAGCCCACTAGGAGACACAAACAACGTCGCTTTGATAAATGGTCTGTCCAATACGTTATTTAAAGGCATGCAGTGTTTTCTGGGCCAGCAAATAACGGAAACAAATTCTAGTTTTAATTACTGGTCATTTATTAAACTCTGCAGCTCAGTAAAACGAAGCCAGTTGTCGAGTATCGCCCGACTGGGGCGATACAGCCTATTTCACCCGCACATCGGCAAAAGAACCACAGATACTGACAAAGAATAATAAAGAACAGGGCATAACTCTGTGTTTTCCCTTGGCTCTGGACATATCCACTCTGGACCAATATCTGCTTGACAATATCGATTTAAAAATTAGGCTGGAATTATCCCCTCAAGCGTGGACTCTGAAAACAGACGATGATGCCAGCACATACCAGCTCCATATTAATTATGCTAGCTATGGCTTAATAGGGTATACCCATATACATCAGCTTATATGGCCTTGAACAAGTCTCTAGCCTTAGACGCAAAGCCAATAATATATACTTTTAATTGCACTCTAAGAAAAAATTATGTGCTAGGTCCCAATCAAACGAGCCTCGTAATAGATCAGCCATGGGGTCATGTAATTCCCGCCAAAATTTTCATGGTAATTTTGCCCATGACAGCCTATGCAGGAAAACATAAGGAAAATGGTCTATATTTTGAGCATAGGCATCTAGCCAGTTTATCTGTATGTATTAATAATAATACAGTTTATTGCATAAGCAGTGATTTCCCCCATCATTATAGTAAATTATATTATGAAGCAATTAACTCTCTGGGCATTGAGGAAGAAAATTTAATTCTCTATGAATCATTCGCCTCCGGGCGAACCATCAATATTTTCAATTTAATAGACAGCCAAGTGGAAGACGCTCTCCTGATTGAAAAATCTGGTAACTTGAGAATTGAATTACAGTTCTCTAAGCCCGCCCCTCATAATAAGGTAGTTTTATTATTTGCTCAGACCACTGGTGTTTTACCCATCGACCAGAATAGATCTGTTCATTGTGATGTGCGTGCATAAATAAAAAAATGAATTGCGCAGAAATAAATAATAGTTTAATTCCAGCCCTAGGAAATAAAGTCACATATATTGGCTGTTTCACTATAGACGCTCTAAAGCAAACAAGATTAGATGGCTATCCCTCAGACAGGCCCATAGCGCTTGTAAGCAATATTCTTCCTTCTTACAGTTCAAAAGTAATGGGTCATTTTCTTCTCTTCTCTTGGACAAGAAAAATAGTCTATCCTTCTTCTTTGACAGTTACAGGAAAAAACCAGAGAATTATGGCATAAATTTAAAAAATTTTCCTAAACTAAATAAAATTAAATATTTATATCGTTTATCTGGCAGAACACAAAGTGATTTTTCACTCACTTGCGGTCTATATGTTATGATGTTTATTCATAAAACAAGCCTTTTGTGATTAGAAAGAGCTTTATATTTAAAAAAAAAAAATTTCTCGAGAAAATCGCTTTTTATCAATGACAGATTAGTGATAGCATATGCTAGAGAGAATTTTAAAATGTTGCCTCCCTGTGAAATTACATTTTGCCTAAGTAGTCAAGGTTACATTTGTGCTTCCCTCTGTGAGGAAGGTCACCTCTGAAGAGAGTATCCCCCAAATACCCCTCCTGGCTGGTAAGGTCCTCTCTGAGCTGTATATAAGAGCCCGCTGAAGCTGCCTTCCCAGCAAAAGATAGAGGCTGACCTCTCCATAGCCTTTACTCTCATCATGGTGAAAGAAGCAGACATTCTCGATTCTGGTAAGCGAGACATTTATTTTGTTAATACTTCTCTTTGAATATTAACGAAACAAACGAGTGCAAGAGACTTATAATAATTTTAAAGTTGAGTCTCTTTTTTCTTCATCAGTTTTCACTGGGCCAGTCAGAATTTGTAAAGTTTTGATTTTATCGGCTGGTAGATTGGATACTTCTCTTTGAATATTAATGAAACAAACGAGTGCAAGAGACTTATAATAATTTTAAAGTTGAGTCTCTTTTTCTTCAACAGTTTTCACTAGGCCAGTCAGAATTTGTAAAGTTTTGATTTTATTGACCGGTAGATTGGAAGGGAAGGAACACGTCGGCATCAAACTCCTAAACCGGTGTCATTGTGATGATAGCAGGAAACGCAAACATAGACTTCCTCAGGAAAGGGTATGTCTTCTATGTTTCCCTCCTTTGGTAGATTAGAGACGAGTCCCACTCCTTTATTTGAAAGTGATAAATATGTTTTCTTTATGACTTACAGCCTGTGGAAGATGGGAACACTTCATCTGATACAGAGGAGCCTATGAAGAAAGAACCAGATCTCGACAACGATGAAACGCAGAGCCTTCCCTCATGTCAGTCTGATTGTGGACCTCTCTACGCTTGCTACTGCTGAGGCACTGCTGCAGCAGGTGCTGAAGAAACTGGCGACCTTGAAGCGGACCCTGACAACCAGTCGGAGAAGGAAGGGAAAACGGCCAATGTGGGAGTAAAGGCGGGAGATGGAGTAAAGGCGGGAGATGACGTTCCTATCAAGGAACAAGCCCTACCTGAAAAGAAATCATTTTCGAGCGGGAGGTTATCAACCTTACAGAAAGTGAACAGGAGGAGCGCAGTCATTCAGTCTATCCACTAAAACTTGCACAGTTTTGCCCCTTTGCTCGTGCTAAAAAACTTTGCACAGCTTTGCCCTTTTGTATGTGAATTAATAAAAATATTGCCAAACTCTGATTTTTATTTTTTCTTTACATATAACTATATATTACTATCTTCTTTAGTCTAAACAAATATACTATATATATATATATATATATATATATATATATGTATATATATATATATATATATATATATATATATATATATATATATATATATATATATTTATATATATATATATATATGTATATATATATATATATATATATATATATATATATATATATATATATATATATATATATATATATATATAGAGAGAGAGAGAGAGAGAGAGAGGAAAGCACCCTGCCAGGGAAACCAGTGGCACCAACAGTTCCAACACCTCTGTCCCCACTATGGAACCATTGATAGTGGAAGACTCAGACATTTACAAAGCAATAATGTCGTTCCCATCTGGCTCTGCTGGGGGTTACACTGGAATAAGGCCACAGCATTTAAAGGAAATGATTAATCCAGTTATTGGGGAAATTGCAGAGACACTGCTTTCAGAGATCACAAGGTTCGTCAACAATTCCTAGGCTGGTCTGATCCCTGATGAAATTAGACCTTTCTTTTTTGGTGCAACACTTTGTGCACTTAAAAAGAAGGATGGAGGAATTCGGCCAATTGCAGTAGGCAACACCTTACGCCGCCTCGTATCCAAAGCTGCTGTCCGAAGTATTCGTGCACAGGCAGCCATGATGCTTCAACCAAACCAGCTTGGCTTTGGGGTCTCTCAAGGAAGTGAAGCAGCGGTTCATGCAACAAGGGCGTATATCAACAACCTGCCTGAGGACAATGCAGTGGTAAAATTAGATTTCAAGAATGCGTTCAATCTCCTGAAAAGAGACGTGGTATTAGCAGCAGTACAAGAACATTTCCCTGGTCTCTTCCCTTTTGTTTCAGCCGGGTATAGCAAGGAATCAATGCTTCTCTTTGGAGAGCATGAAATTACATCATCGGAGGGTGTCCAACAAGGAGATCCTCTTGCACCATTTCTCTTCTGTATAGCAGTTAGGGAAATCACAGTCAGACTGACCAGCGAGCTAAACATCTGGTTCCTAGATGATGGCACACTAGCAGGTACAAAAGAGTCCCTCCTACATGACCTTACACAGGTAATGACACGGGGACAGGAAATGGGTCTCATCCTGAATCCATCCAAATGTGAAATCATCTCAGTCAGTCAACAAGTGATCACAGTCAGACTGACCAGCGAGCTAAACATCTGGTTCCTAGATGATGGCACACTAGCAGGTACAAAAGAGTCCCTCCTACATGACCTTACACAGGTAATGACACGGGGACAGGAAATGGGTCTCATCCTGAATCCATCCAAATGTGAAATCATCTCAGTCAGTCAACAAGTGATAAATGAAGTGAGATCAAAACTACCAGGAGCAGCAGTCATTGCCCCCACAAATAGTGTCTTGCTAGGAGCACCTCTGGGAAGCAATGCCATTGACACAATTCTCAGGAAGAAATTGGAAGAGTTAAGGAGAATGGAACAACGAATAGGCAATCTGGATACCCACGATGCCTTGTACCTTCTCACAAAGTGCTTGAGTCTGCCCAGGTTGACATATTTCCCAAGATGTGCACCTTCATATGATAACCCTATACTGCACGAATATGACAGTATTCTGATGCAGATTTTTACGAAAGTACTTAACCTTACTCTAGAAGACGGGCAGTGGAACCAAGCTACACTTCCAGTCAGACTAGGAGGCATTGGTGTCCGCAAGTCATCACAGATTGCGTTACCTGCTTTTCTGTCCTCGTGTATTGCATCCAGAGAGCTTGTAGCAGCGATTCTCCCTGAACATCTTAGGGACAAGATAGGAGTCCAGAACCAAAAATTCATTGACGGAGCAATGATCTGGGATAATCTAACGGGCTCTGGAGCCAGACCTGCTCCCCCCAACAACTACAAACAATCGCACTGGGATGGTCCAATAGTGGAAAATATTGCCTCAACAATGCTTCAGAGTGTGTCAGGGAAGGATAGAGCCCGCCTCCTGGCAGTGAGAGCCCCTCATGCTGGGGACTTTCTGTTGGCTGTTCCCAACTCCAGCCTTGGCACACGTCTCGACCCACAGACCATCCGCATCGGTGTTGCCCTTCGACTTGCCGCCCCTATTCTCGCCGAACACAGGTGTATTTGTGGCAGTGAACCAGCAGACCGATTCGGGTACCATGGTCTTGTGTGCCGTAAATCCGAGGGAAAGATTGCAAGACATGAGGAGGTTAATAACATTATCAAGAGGAGCCTCACAACAGCTGGATGCCCAGCAGTAAGGGAGCCACCCCAACTATGCAGATCTGATGGCAGCCAGAAGCGTCCAGATGGTATCACCCTTCAAGCCTGGACAGATGGGAAGCAGGTGGTGTGGGACTATACATGTGAATCTACCTTGGCTGATACCTATCTCCAATACACCAGGGAGGAAGGAGGGGCAGCTGCCAGCTTCAGGGAGTCCCAAAAGCCTAGAAAATATGGAGAACTTGCCCATCATTATATGTTTGTTCCCATAGGCTCAGAGACCCTTGGCTCATGGGGAAAGAGTGCATCTAAATTCCTTAAGGAGCTGGGAAAAAGACTCATCAGGGTAACTAGGGATCCCAGGGCAGCTAGTTTTCTGTTCCAGCGGCTCAGTGCGGCTGTTCAAAGGGGTAATGCCTGCTGTATTTTGGGCACACGCCCCAGCTCTGAGGAGCTGGACGAGATTTTCGCCTTATAATCGGTGATACACACATAACAACATGTACCGTATAGGCCACCTTTATATCAATAATGTATCTCTTAAATCAGCACAAAGGTCTTCCCTAGATGTCCTTTCTCACTGCTTTAAGCCTCCCCCACCTCGAAAGATCTAGCAGCCGCGAGAATAAACGGTACCGTAGTACCCGGAAGAACCTTTTTTGCCGAGGCACTGGCGGACGAGCAACATTCCCTCGGAGACCAGCTGTCCTCCATTACCGCATTCTTTGAACCCAGCAGTGTTGTGAAGTAGCAACAGTTGCGTCAGTGAACTGCAGACCGGGGGGAACTCCCTCGGAGATGGTAAGTTTGTACCCAGTCACCTGAGTCCTTTGTACTGCCTCTCCCATCTATCGGGGGGGGGGCAGAGTTTGGGGAGTCAGAAGTGATCATATCTCCCTTTTTCTACTTAGTAGTACACAGAAATAAGTCTCTCTATCCCCTTGGGGGATGATTAAACATATTAAACATGTACCCTGACAACCCTGAGGTTATGCTGTCCCCCATTATCACATTCTTTTTCCATACTCATTATCCTGGAATCCACCACCCAGTCACCTGAATCCTTTGTACTGCTTCTTTTTCTACTTAGTAATACACAGGAATAAGTCTCTCTATCCCCTTGGGGGATGATTAAACATATTAAACTTGTACCCTGACAGCCCTGAGGTCATGCTGACCCCCCATTATCACATTCTTTTTCCACACTCATTATCCTGGAATCCGCCAGTGTTTCTAGATCGACGAGTTCATACTACTATCCTACTCACAAGAGTGTCGAGGTATTCATCAGAGTTAGTATCAATTCGGTAATGTATGTTTTAATTGGGTGTTAAATTATCTTAATGTAATGTCTTGAATCTGCTTCATCTGAAGATCTTAAATTAAACTCTGTCTGTGGACATTTACTAATATAATAACATTCCTCACGAAATCTTAATGACAAGATTGCAAACAAACCATAACACGGGAGGAGTTAGAACCCACAATCAGAGAATCATTCTGGAGTTTTTTTGCTCTCTGAACGTGGGTTCTGTCCCCGGCCTTGGTATGGTTTAATATAGTAAAAGAGTTAATTCAACGTGAATTACCTTTGATAACTGGGGAAAGCATCTTCTGGTCGGCTTCAAACTTTCAGAACTTTTAAGTTTTCATGAATAGAATACTATCTTGGTTATTGTGCTACATACATCACGGTTTTCCTAGTGTATCAAACATAATGTAACATTGATTTATACACAGTAAATAATGCCTCTCTGATCAGTTTCAAATTATTAACATGATTCACTCCATAGCAACATCAGAAAGAAGGAACACTGCAGCAGGCCCATGCGAGGCAAGTCCGATTCTCCTACCGGCTTAAGCCGATGCCCTAACCTCGTCAGGTCAGGTTACATTCACTTAGGGAAGTATCACGGCATCTGACCTTGTAGCACAAGCTAGTCAGGTCCAACTCACACCCACTCACACCCACTCATGTATTTAGCCAACCTATTTTTAAAACTACACAACGGTACTCAGGAGTATGTTCCACTCATCCACAACTCTATTACTAAACCAGTGCTTTCCTATATCCTTCCCGAATCTGAATTTTTCCAACTTAAAACCATTGCTACTAGTTCTGTATAGGCTAGATATTTTCAGCACGCTATTTACATCCCCTTTATTTATTCCCATTTTCCATTTATACACGTCAGTCACATCCCCCCTAATTCTACGCCTTTCTAGAGAGTGCAGATTCAGGGCCCTCAGTCTATCCTCATAGGAGAAGGTGGTGGGGTATGTGCCTACATAAGGAATGGCTTAGCCTATAATCCAAGGCCTGATTTAAAAGAGAATAATCTGGAGATTGTATGGTTTGCAGTGTTGCTTCCCATGACCAAACCAATCTTAGTAGGACTTTTCGAGAGTCTTGTCCGGACTTGAGAACAATTGCGAGACAGCAATACTGAGAGACTTCAATATCTGTTTTCTTATTTAAAACATAAGTCGTGTCTTGGCCGAAAATTTTCAACATGCAATTTACATCCCCTTTATTTATTCCTGTTTTCCATTTATTCACCTCGATCATATCCCCCTTAATTCTACGCCTTTCGAGAGAGTGCAGATTCAGGGCCCTCAGTCTATCCTCATAGGGAACATTTCTGATACATGGGATCATCTTCGTCACCCTCCTATGTACGTTCTCCAGAGCATTTACATCCATTCTGTAATACGGAGACAAGAACTGAGCAGCATAGTGTAAATGAGGCCTAACCAAGGATATATAGAGTTGAAGAACAACCTGAAGACTTCTATTATTTATACTTCTAGATATGAAGCCAAGAATTCTGTTAGCTTTATTGCGAACACTAATGCATTGTTGTCTTGGTTTTAGGTTACTGCTAACCAGAACTCCTAAATCCTTTTAGCAATCAGCAGTATTAAGATCTACATTATTTAGTTTATATGTGGCATGGTTATTTACCTGTCCAACATTTAGAACTTTGCATTTGTCAATATTAAACTGCCTCTGCCACTTCTCCGACCATTGCGTCAGTCTATTCAAATCATCCTGGAGTGCTCTAGTGTCCTCATTAGAATGAATTGGACGGCCTATTTTGGTGTCATCAGCAAATTTGCTCATGTCACTATTTATTCCTTATCATACTAAGAATGTACTACACGAGTACTAACAATGATAGCACACTTGTTCCACCCGAGTACTAAAAATGATAGCACACTTGTACTATACGAGAAATAACAATGATAGCACACTTGTACTACAAGAGTACTCAGAATTATAGCACACTTTTACTACAAGAGTACTGAGAATGATAGCACACTTGTACTATACATGAACTAACAATGATAGCACACTTGTACTACAAGAGTACTAAGAATGATAGCATACTTGTACTACAAGAGTACTAAGAATGATAGCACACTTGTACTACAAGAGTACTAAGAATGATAGCACACTTGTACTACAAGAGTACTAAGAATGATAGCACACTTGTACTAAAAGAGTACTAAGAATGATAGCACATTTGTTCCATCCGAGTACTAAAAATGATAGCACACTTGAATTATACGAGAACTAACAATGATATCACACTTGTACTACGAGAGTACTGAGAATGATAACACTCAGGTACTACACGAGTACTAACAATGATAGCACACTTGTGACTGGAGCAGTGCAGAGTGCATGATGCTCTTAGTGTATTACCTCAGCACTGCACCTCAGTACACGTGACTGGAACAGTGCAGAGTGCGTGATGTGGTGAATGGTTTGAAAAACCGACAAGTTGAAGATTGAGACACTTATGCAGCATATGGGAATCTTTATTCAGGAAACGTTTCGCCACACAGTGGCTTCATCAGTCCAATACAAAGAGGAAGGCGTAAGGAGAGGAGGAGTATGAGGTAATCAGTCCCTCAGCCTGGAGTCGATGTGTTCAGTCCATCAATCTTGTAGAATGTACAGCATAGGGCCGTAGACGTGGCTCTTACTGCATTACCTCAGCACTCTGCACCTCAGTACACGTGACTGGAACAGTGCAGAGTGTGTGATGCTCTTAGTGCATTACCTCAGCACTCTGCACCTCAGTACACGTGACTGGAACAGTGCAGAGTGTGATGCTCCTAGTGCATTACCTCGGCACTCTGCACCTCAGTACACGTGACTGGAACAGTGCAGAGTGCTGCCTAAGTTTATATTTCTTCAACAAAAATGGTAAATTAGAACATACACAACCAACATCTATTTTAAACATTCCACTACGATGCACCAGCATTGATTCTCTTCTGACTAGGCGTTATGTACATCAATAATGTTAGGAGTTAGGGTTGATTCTATTTGAATTATTACTGTTTTGTTATGTCAAGTAAATTCCGGTTTGGTATGATGAGGTTCCATTTAGTTTTGTTTAGTTATGTTATTATGAGTTAGGTTATAGTCGGTGAAGATTATGTCAGTTATGTTATGAAGCTGTGGAAAAAGACTCTTATGTTTAGGACATTTATTAAAGAAAACTTCTCGCCCCGAGTGACTTCTTCAGGATCATTTTTCCATAAGGATATATATTGAAGTCTGTGGTTGAGTACTATTGTACTACTGTAACATCAAGTATGTCATGTGATTCTTTGCTTCTTTCACTGGTTATTTATAAATATTTACTCTAATGGATTCGTCTAAGTTCTCAGTAAGGACATCAAACTTTATGAAAGTTTCTCAGTGACATATAATCATGTCGATCTACTATGAGAGTAGTTGTAGACTGACATCTACTGGGAGAGTAGTTGTAGACTGACATATACTTGGAGAGTAGTTGTAGACTCACATCTACTGGGAGAGTAGTTGTAGACTGACATCTGATTGATGGTCTGTTGAAGCCATGTATATAAGAACATATGAAAGGAGGAACACTGAAGCAGGCCTGTTGGCCCATAAAACTGAACAAGATAAACTATCGGACGCAGTAATAGTTAACAGTCCACTTTTTCCCAGTGATATGAACCAAACAAACAGAAAAGAAATTACTATGCAGATCATAAAGGACCAAACAAAAGTTACAGCACCAGAGTCAGAAATAAAGGAAGAAAGGTTACTAGGATCTTATGGTAGAAAAAGTGCTATGCTTAGATTCCACTCACATGACAGGAAAAAAGACTTAATAATAGCATCTATTAAAGTAAAGAAAGAGGTATACATAAACGAGTGTCTTACCAAAAAACGTCAGAACCTCCTGCATAGAGTCAGAAGACTTAAGCGGGAGAATAACGACACAATACACCAATGCTTCACACGGGATGGGAAAATTCTTGTTAGGAAAACAAATGTAGGTCAACTGTACACAATCACGAACGAGAATGATCTATCACGATTTCTCAGGGATACTAATCTTACAGAGAATAACTAAACAATGTCCAACCTAAAAGCCTACGTAGTTTAGTGTATGTTTTGCTCCATTATTGTTCAAATTTCATAGTACAATCTCATAGTAATTAAATAATCAACTACCTCATTTTGTGATTTTAATAGTAAGTATAAGTCACCTTATGTCATTTTTTTATTTACTATTGTTTGCTTAAATATTAGCCAAATTGATACTTTCTCTGTCCATATTACTACCTCATTTTTACTATCAGTACAATTTACTCTTAACATTTTTGACATTATTTAATTACCATTACTTGTCTAATTACCATAACCTGTTTTAATTCCACATTTACTATCTTAGATTACTCTTAAATACCTTGTACTGCCAAATAACCTCTAGTATAACTGCCAGTGCAATACTGAATCCAAATAACTGTTTTTAAAATTTAGTACTTGAAATAAACATTACTTTTTCACTTTCTTTTTTTTTTTGTAAATTAATCTTTTTTTGTAACCATTATTATTTACTAAAATTTTATTATACATCATATTTACTACGAGTCAATTTTACTTTTGTACATTAATCATTATTTTATGCTTTTCATAACATTTTGTTGCCAAATTTTCAAGTTTGTATATTGAACTCCAACCTTTATATTATCCTTTGTACCTGTGTACCTGTGTACCATCTTACTATCATATTATAACCAAGTCATTGTCATTGTTATTTTTTACTAATTATTCTTTTGGTACTTTAATTTGTGAATTTTATTTTGTCAATTTAAATCTAGTTATACTCTTGATCTTGTTAACAACCTATATCAGACCCTAGTGCAACTGCAAGTACCATTTTAATTTGTATTTTTATATTATAAGTTTATACCTAGTTGTACTTTAGCTCATTCTAGCTCAATACATAAACAACAATAAATTCATTATATTAGACCTTAGTGCAATTACAAGAGTGAGTCTGGTGCCACTTGTAATTTTTTTTTTAGTATTAGTTTATTCCTAGTTGTACTTTAGCTCATTCTAGCACAACTCATAGACAATATCAATTTCATTATGTTTATTAGTGACTATACTCTATATGACCAAAGTGTTTTAGCGGTATACTTATCCAAACCTCCCACCACTACAGAAATCAGTATTAGAACTCACCACATAATACAGTATATAAACAACCAACATTTAAACCTAAAAGATGAATGATCACGTTGACCCTGATCTAAACCTCCATAATGTAACACACAATCAAAACTTATTGGAAAGTAACTGCCTTTATTACACAGCATCACAAGCCAGCACTATCCTGAACACTGCTCAAAGTCTATCAGTTCTTAACTACAACATCAGGTCCTTAAACAAATACAATGATGGTCTCCTGGCACTCCTTGAGTCACTAAAGACACCCTTCTCCTCCATTATTCTTACTGAGATATGGCTTAAGCAGGACAAAATTGATATCTACCCACTACCAGGATACACAGCAATGCACAACTGCAGACCATACCAAGTTGGGGGTGGTACTGCAATCTATTACTCTAACCAACTATCTTGTATTAGCACTAATTGCTTCATTGATGAATATGGGGAATACATTTTTGCTAATTTTACTGTAAAAAACCTCAAGACGCCTATAACAATCGGTGCCATATACCGGATACCCCATACAAACATCCCAAACTTCAGTGAGAGTCTAATGTCACTAATAACAAACAGTCATGGTTAAGAAGGAGAATAATTCATATAGACTTGCTGTTGACTTAAGAGGCCTTAATGCTATCACTCGGTGGGATGCTGAGCCTATGCCCTTAATAGATAGCGATCTACACAAATTTTATGACTCTTCCTTCTTTTCAGAGATTGATATTGCGCAGGCATATCATCAAGTAATGTTAGATCCTTCTTCTAAGCAGTACACCACTTTTCCTACACACCAAGGACTGTTGCAGTATAGAACTATGCCCTTCGGTTTGGTAACTGCCTGTGCTACCTACGTGAGACTGATGAGAAAGGTCTTGGGTAATATGCCAAATGTTTCAGTTTATTTTGATAACATTTACGTAATGACATCCACGTCGGGCAAGCATATCCAAACATTAACATCAGTTTTGCGTGGGTTACGCTCACATGGCCTCACTGCCAAGCCAAAGAAATGCTTCCTTGGGTATAACAAGATTAGATATCTTGGACTGATTCTTTCTAATAACTCTCTGCAGCCTCTCCCCAATAAGACCAAAGCTTTATTAGAATTTAACCCTTCATCGCACAAGGGGTCCGAAAATTTGAAATTCGAACTGAACTCCCCATGGTGGATAGAGTAACTCAATACAAGGTCACTGATCCCATATAAAATGATTTCTGATGGTTAGTTTTCGAGCAATTGCTAATCTCCGAAGACCGAAAATATTCGGCTGCGCCCGACAAAGGGATTAAAAATTTTGATGTTGCAAACTTGCAATTGTTAATAAAACACACCAAAACAATTTTTTAAATTTAATATACAAACAGACAATATAAAAAAACATAAATGGAACTTGTATCAAAACATTTTTTAATTGTTACAAAAATATAAAAAGGAAGCAAATATCAACAATGCCAAATTGCAAAGTGATGCAAGTTTCAATCCCTATATTCCTGAGATTCATTTGGAAGACCAATGATTCTATATTGCTAAGTGGGAAGATGGAAGT
Organism: Cherax quadricarinatus; assembly: GCF_038502225.1. NCBI lineage: Eukaryota > Metazoa > Arthropoda > Malacostraca > Decapoda > Parastacidae > Cherax > Cherax quadricarinatus. The sequence goes on along the minus strand of NC_091333.1, from coordinate 29,465,119 downwards.
CTGAGAAACAATTTCTATCAGTCTTTATGCACAGATTTACTTTGCATACACTACACACGAATGACGATGTTACCGGTTTCTTCGTGTTGCTGCAATACTTGCAAGTAAACGGCCTTTGCCCTGCCATTCGGAAGTGCATTAGACTAAGGTCTTTCCTAACACTGTCATCAGGCATTTCTGTACGTTTTCCCCTCCCAGGTTTCACTATGCCAACACCATTGGAAGTACATGGTGAATTAGTTGGTGAAGGTCTTGGAGTTGTTCTTAGGATGCTGCCTCTAAGGTTTTGTCCTTTAGACCTTGCAATTTCAGAGATACAATTCCTGAAATACTTCAGTTGCATATACTTTTGCTTTATTGCTCGAGAATCACGGCAATAAAGCAGCCATGCATTCACAACAGCAAGATCAAGAATATAGGCAAATAGCCGCATGTACCAACGTTTTGATTTCATTGGTGTTTTGTAGAGATGCACCAACATGTTGCTTTTGTCAATACCTCCCATGTTTGCATTATAGTTCTTGATGACTGCAGGGCACGATATTTGCTCTTTCCTCTTTGTACCCTTGTTATATCTGTCAACAAGACTCAGAGGCTCGACCCCAATATCAGTCGTCACTAAAGTCACAACTTTGGTGTCCTTCCATCTTACAACAAGGACACCATCATTGTTGTTGAAGCAAAAATTGCCCCTGACCACACTGTTCCTTTCCATTTGTTTGATAGGCGCCAGATCTGGCTTACCACATCTATCTCTTAGTAGCTTGACCAAAGGTATACTTGAAAAGAAATTGTCAGCATAGATTGCTGATGTGTTGGTCTTGTTCATAGTTTGTGCTAGTACCAGAACAATCTTTGTACTTATTGGAAGTTTAGATTCTTCCTGTGGAAGCTGTATGGGATGTGTGTCAAAAGTTGTTGTGCCTTGATACATGAGTATATCATGTATGAGTCCATCTTGACTTGCACGACAAAAAAGTTTGAAACCCCACTTATCTGGTTTTGTTTTGATGTACTGCCTTAGGTTTCCAGCAGTTTTACCCTTGAAACCAACCATGACTTCATCAATAGATTGCTTGGGTGTAGCTGGAATTTTCAAGCAAGCATTAGTTAGTTCAGTGTAAAGAGGCCTTACTTTGTAGAATCTGTCATTATCCTTTTTTGTGTTGTCATTGAGATGAAACTTGAAGAGCAATATTCTCATGGATCTCTTCCTCATCCGGGTATTCCTCAATCCTAAAAGTTTTCTTTTTCCTCATTACTTTCTGCTTTTTGGCTGGCCTTTCTTCCCTTTCTTCCTCCTCATCATCACTTGACATCTCTGCATCCTGTGCATCCGGTGGCAAGTATTCATCACCACTATCCAGCAATTCTGGTTCGTCTACCTCTGGTTCCGAGTCACTGTCTTCAGAAACGCAGACATACCTCGACCTGCTGGTCGGCTGCTCCCCATAAAACAGCCTCTCATGGAACTGGAAGGACAATAGAAACCTCCTGTATAAATCCAGACCACTACAGAGTTCATATATGCAATTGAAAATTTTTTATAAATATTTATTTGACTAAAATTGGACATTCTCGGAAACTCGCGCAAGACCGAAATAATTCGGACTAAAATGCTTGCACTTTTTTCAACTGCATGCTACACTCATATTATGCTTCACACGGACTTTAGGTATATATCAAAATATGCCTAAACTATTCATGTAAGCACTAAACACAACAATCAGTACTTACCGACATTGTAGAATGTATAATCCAAGAGTAGATTAGTAAGGGTGGAGGGAAAAATGCGTGTGTGGGCGGAGCCAAGCCACCAGTGTTTATATTTTGATCTCTCAACCAATGGGAAGGCGGCAGAAGCGAACTGTACTTAGCTGAAGAGACTCAGGGAAGGCTTGTGATTGGTTGGAACTAAAGAACGGGAAGCTGGCCGCGTGGGGCACGGAGTATGACACGCCCCCAAAACACGTAATTAAGACCAAATTTTTTCGGCCTCGCTCGACAGTAAGATCAAAGCTTTATTAGAATTTAAATTCCCCAAAACCAAGAAGCTAATGCGTAGCTTTCTTGGTTCTGTAAATTTTTATGCACGGTTTATCCCAAACCTTACTGATCTTACAGGCATCTTATCTGACTTCCTTAAAAAGTCTGTGAAGGAACCTCTTGAACTTTCCGACGTAGCTTGGGAAAAGTTTAGTGAGATTAAAAGTATCTTTTCGAAAGACCCTATACTTAAGATTCCAGATATTAATAAAACATTTTGTTTAAGAACTGATGCCTCCAATACTGGCTTAGGTGTGGTGTTACTACAATACCATGATGGTACTCTCTTCCCTGTATGCTTCCTAAGCCGGAAACTCCTTCCCTCAGAAACGAGATACTCCTCCATAGAAAAGGAATGTTTGGCCCTTGTGTTGGGTATCTCCAAACTTAAATTTTATTTGCTGGGAAAAGAATTCATTTTAGAAATGGACCACAAACCTTTGATATACCTAGAAACCTTTAAGGGAACCAACAGTCGCCTCTTGAGGTGGACACTGGCACTCCAGGCTTTTAAGTTCCATATTGTGTATATCAATGGTTCATCCAATTATTTCTCTGACTGGTTAAGTCGTGACAGTCAGTAGAAGATTTGTTGCTTATGCGACTTCCATATGTTAGAACTTTTTCCTCGCCTATTCTTCTTATACTCCTTGACTATAAGTCTTGGTATAGGGGAGTGTGAGGGAGTATATAGTAACAATAGTTTCATTGCTGGCTACTTGTTAAGGTAGGGTAAGTCCAGCTCCCACTATTCCCCCCGTTTTTCCCCCTCCCCGAAAGTGATAGCTTGATTGCCGGCTACTTGTTAAGGTAGGGTAAGTCTAGCTCCTGCTATCCCTTCCCCTCCCTCTTCCCCCTCCCCCGCGAAAGGCGACGTGTGGGGCTCCGGTCAAACAGTAATTCACTCAACTCACAGCTCCCAACACTACTGTAAGTACACACTTGATCATATTTTAGTGGACTTATTGGTTGAAAGCTTCATTCACTTTTGACCAATAATTAACTTAGTCCTTTCAGTCTTGATAGGTTAAAATGTTTTAATAATCACCACATCTTTTAGGTATTGTACTTATCATGGAGAGTGATTTCTTAAGCAGTGGGTAATCTGTCTCTCTTTACAGCTTGAAAGGACAGAGAGGGTCAACTGCCAATCAACGAGTAAAATTGAAGGAGACAGACTAACGTTCTGAGATGTCCCAAATTCTGATCCACTTAACTGTTTGTGTATGCAAGTATCAGGATATACACCCTCATCATTGCAATGGAGAAAATCTGCTTTCCTGTCATCTGGACGGATTATTGACGGCTATAAAATCTGTGAAGAACGAGCCAGTGGGTTGTCACCAACACTTGCGACCCCCCCCCATCATCAGCAATGGCTACGATTTCAACAACACACAGTGTCACCAACACCAGACGCCCAAGTTTTATATATATATATATATATATATATATATATATATATATATATATATATATATATATATATATATATATATATATATATATATATATATATTAGCGTTGAATTCAGTTATCATTTATATTTTTCATTTTTCATTTTCTTTAACGTAGGATTAATATTTCAGATTTAAGTGTTTTATATTTTATATTTTCTAAATAATAAATTGTTTATGTTTATCAGTTTTTGTTCTTTTTCTATTCATTAATTTTCCTGAGGAGGAGCCAGCTTTGGTAATATGGTCTGAAGTTGTTACAGAGCTGAGTAAGCCTTCACAGCCAAACAACTGAACTACTCCAGCAGATTCACTGACACAAGAGGAGATATAAAAAAAGATCTGGAAAACACTTTCCCAGATTCCAAGGACCCACAAACTAAAAAAAAAAACAAGAATATTGTTCTTACTAAACCTCATGAAACACACTGCATCCCACTGATACAGCTAACAAGATAAACGACTTCTACTCAAACATAGGACCCAATCTCTCCAGTAAAATCCCATGTACCAATGCCCATGCCGGGGACTACCTAGATGGGAATTTCCCAAATTCCTTCTGTCTTGAATCAACTGAGCCCACAGAAGTCACCGCGATCATAAAGTCTCTTAAGAATAACTCGGGGAATCTGTCTCATGTCCCACCATTATTGTACAAGCGAGCGGCCCATGTCCTTTCACATGCTATTACATTACTTTTTAACAACTCACTAGAAACTAGCACTTTCCCGACAATACTCAAGACAGCAAAGGTTACACCAATACGTAAAGGTGGTGACCCTACAAACGTAAACAACTATAGGCCAATATCAAATTTACAATTGCTATCCAAAATCTTAGAGAAACTCGTGCACAGGAGACTATATTCATTTATAACGTCACAAAACATACTCAACCCCTGCCAATTTGGATTCAGGAAAAATAAAAGCACTAATGATGCAGTTATAAAAATGCCTGACCTGCTTTACAAAGCATTGGAAAATAAGGAATATCCACTAGGAATTTTTATTGACCTAACAAAAGTGTTTGACACAGTAGACCATGGCATCCTACTCCACAAACTTGACCACTATGGTATAAGAGGCCATGCGCTAGCATATTATAATTCCTACCTTTCTAATAGGTATCAGTATGTCACCATTAAAGACACAGCCTCATCAATACGGCCACTTGATACTGGAGTTCTGCAGGGAAGTGTCCTTGGACCCCTGCTCTTCCTCATTTACATCAATGATCTTCCAAACATATCCCAACACCTGGTACCCATTCTCATTGCTGACGACACGACTTATGTCATCTCCCACCCTAATCTTGCCACCCTCAACACCATTGTTAACGAGGAGCTGCTAAAAATATCGACTTGGATGACAGCCAATAAACTTACAATTAACGCTGGCAAAACCTACTATATTATGTTTTGTAGCAGAGCAGGTGTTGCGCAACTTAACATTAAGATCGACAACACTCTAATTGCCAGACATAATGAGAGCAAATTCCTAGGCCTATACCTCGACAACAACCTAAATTTCAGCACCCATATCCAACACATAACAAAAAAAGTATCCAAAACGGTGGGGATCCTCTCCAAGATACGGTACTACGTGCCACAAACTGCCCTTCTATCACTATACCATTCATTTATATATCCATACCTCACATATGCTATCTGTGCTTGGGGTTCAACTGCAGCAACACACCTAAAGTCAATAATAACCAAAAAAAACGCCGCAGTAAGAATAATCACTAAATCCCATTCCTGGCAACACCCCCCCCACTCTTCATAGATCTAAACTTACTCCCTGTTCAGAACATCCACACTTACTACTGTGCAATCTATATCTACAGGACCTTAAATTCCAATATTAACCTTGACCTAAAACGCTTTCTTGATAGTTGTGACAGGATCCACAGGCATAACACCAGACACAAACATCTTTATGACAGTTGTGATGAATGGTTTGAAAAACCGACAAGTTGAAGATTGAGACACTTATGCAGCATATGGAAATCTTTATTCAGGAAACGTTTCGCCACACAGTGGCTTCATCAGTCCAATACAAAGAGGAAGGCGTAAGGAGAGGAGGAGAATGAGGTAATCAGTCCCTCAACCTGGAGTCGATGTGTTCAGTCCATCAATCTTGTAGAATGTACAGCATAGGGCCGTAGACGTGGCTTATAAACTGTAGTGAGGTGACGTGAAGCAGATGGAGGCGGGGTCATAGTGGTACCATCCACTAGTCGAAGTAGGTCTTCGTCCAAAGGTTGAACAAGTGTTGAAGAATTCTTTGTAACAAGATCCCATGATGCTGCAGTGTCTGACAGTTGTGATGAATGGTTTGAAAAACCGACAAGTTGAAGATTGAGACACTTATGCAGCATATGGAAATCTTTATTCAGGAAACGGCCCTATGCTGTACATTCTACAAGATTGATGGACTGAACACATCGACTCCAGGTTGAGGGACTGATTACCTCATTCTCCTCCTCTCCTTACGCCTTCCTCTTTGTATTGGACTGATGAAGCCACTGTGTGGCGAAACGTTTCCTGAATAAAGATTTCCATATGCTGCATAAGTGTCTCAATCTTCAACTTGTCGGTTTTTCAAACCATTCATCACAACTGTCAGACACGGCAGCATCATGGGGTCTTGTTACAAAGAATTCTTCAACACTTGTTCAACCTTTGGACGAAGACCTACTTCGACTAGTGGATGGTACCACTATGACCCCGCCTCCATCTGCTTCACGTCACCTCACTACAGTATATAAGCCACGTCTACGGCCCTATGCTGTACATTCTACAAGATTGATGGACTGAACACATCGACTCCAGGTTGAGGGACTGATTACCTCATTCTCCTCCTCTCCTTACGCCTTCCTCTTTGTATTGGACTGATGAAGCCACTGTGTGGCGAAACGTTTCCTGAATAAAGATTTCCATATGCTGCATAAGTGTCTCAATCTTCATCTTTATGACATTCACCGTGTTCGACTAAACCTTTACAAAAATTCAATGTATTTCAGAGGACCTAAAATCTGGACCACCGTACCTGAAAACTTATTCATTACTTTCAAAACTATAGTTAGAAAACACCTTATCTCCCTGATCCACCCCGACAACTAACTACATGATAACCACCTGGTGGTTCAAAATTACGCTCACTCACCCACTAACTATAAACCAAGAAATACTAATCTTAATCTTAAAATAATAAATCCTAACTAGTCATAAGTTTGCATAAGTTCTTATGTTCTTATGTTACTCAAATATAGATACCTTGTATTGTGCCAAAACAAAAGCATTCACATTGCTAAACTCATAATTATGATGTAGTCACTTAGCCTTAATGCTATAATCTGTAAGGACTTATTGTTAAGAATTCATCTAAGTCTGCTCTAAATGCCTAGCCATGCTAGGTGTCCTAGTGACCCCCTCTGTAATCAGTATTTTATAACATGTAAACACAAAATACCCAAAACCTGTAAACCCCACACTGTAAGCATTATAGAGAATAAACTTGAACTGAATTGAATTGAAATGAATTGAAACTAGGCACGTCCTTTACAATCCATCCCACTAACAAAACACTTGCCCATCCCAATTTTCAATGCTACCCAAGAAATAAGCTCTGATAACTCTATCCACTCATATGCAAGTCTCACTCAAATCCAATCCCTCTCACTCATGTATTTATCCAACCTAAATTATAAACTACCCAAAGTTTTACCCTCAATAACCCAACTAGGTAGACTGTTCCACTCATCAACTATCCATTTCCAAACCAAATACCTTTCTATGTCTTTTCTAAACCTAAACTTGTCTAATTTATATCCATTACTGCAGGTTTTCTCTTGGAGATATATCCTCAAGACCTTATATATATTCCCTTTATTAATACCCATCTTCCACTTATGCATTTCGATCACGTCTCCCCTCATTCTTCGTCTAACAAGTGAATGTAACTTGTGGGTCTTACATAAGAACATAAGAAAGGAGGAACACTGCAGGAGGCCTGCTGGCCCATACTAGGCAGGTCCTTTACAATTCATCCCACTAACAAAACATTTGCCCAACCCAATTTTCAATGCCACCCAAGAAATAAGCTCTGATGTGAAAGTCCCACTCAAATCCAACCCCTCCCACTCATGTATTTATCCAACCTAGATTTGAAACTACCCAAAGTCCCAGCCTCAATAACCCAACTAGGTAGACTGTTCCACTCATCAACTACCCTATTTCCAAACCAATACTTTCCTATGTCCTTTCTAAATCTAAACTTATCTAATTTAAATCCATTACTGCGGGTTCTCTCTTGGAGAGACATCCTCAAGACCTTATTAATATCCCCTTTATTAATACCTATCTTCCACTTATACACTTCGATCAGGTCTCCCCTCATTCTTCGTCTAACAAGTGAATGTAACTTAAGAGTCTTCAATCTTTCTTCATAAGGAAGATTTCTAATGCTATGTATTAATTTAGTCATCCTACGCTGAATGTTTTCTAACGAATTTATGTCCATTTTGTAATATGGAGACCAGAACTGAGCTGCATAATCTAGATGAGGCCTTACTAATGATGTATAAAGCTGCAGTATGACCTCTGGACTTCTGTTGCTTACACTTCTTGATATAAATCCCAGTAATCTATTTGCCTTATTACGTACGCTTAGGCATTGCTGTCTTGGTTTAAGGTTGCTGCTCACCATAACCCCCAAGTCCTTTTCGCAATCTGTATGGCTAAGTTCTACATCATTTAACTTATAAGTACTAGGGTTATGGGCACTCCCAAGCTTCAGAACCTTGCATTTATCTACATTGAACTGCATCTGCCACTTTTCTGACTAAGAATAGAGTTTGTTTAAATCCTCCTGAAGTTCAATAACATCTACGTTTGAATCAATTATCCTACCTATCTTTGTGTCATCGGCGAATTTGCTCATATCACTAGTAATTCCCTCATCAAGATCATTGATATATATTATAAACAACAACGGGCCCAAGACTGATCCCTGTGGAACGCCACTTGTTACAGATCCCCACTCGGATTTAACCCCATTTATGGACACTCTCTGCTTCCTGTCAGTGAGCCATGACTCGATCCACGACAGCACTTTTCCCCCAATGCCATGAGCTGCCACTTTCTTTAACAGTCTATGGTGCGGAACTCTATCAAAAGCCTTACTAAAATCTAAGTAAATAATATCAAATTCTTTATTGTGGTCAACAGCCTCAAAAGCTTTACTGAAGAAAGTTAATAAATTAGTTAGACAAGACCGGCCTCTTGTGAATCCATGCTGAGCATCATTAATCAAGCTATGCTTATCGAGATGGCTTCTTATAATCTGAGCTATAATTGACTCTAGTAATTTGCCTACAATTGAGGTCAGGCTTATTGGGCGGTAATTTGACGGTAACGACTTGTCCCATGTTTAAAAAATAGGAGTTACATTAGCCATCTTCCACATATCAGACACTACACCTGTTTGAAGAGATAAATTAAAAATATTAGTTAATGGTTCACAGAGTTCCATTTTGCATTCCTTAGGAACCCTTGAAAAAACCTCATCAGGACCCATCAATCTTTCTTCATAAGAATATTTCTAATGCTATGTAGTAACTTAGTCATTCTACGCTGAATGTTTTCTAACGAATTTATGTCCATTCTGTAATATGGAGACCAGAACTGAGCTGCATAATCTAGGTGAGGCCTTACTAATGATGTGTAAAGCTGTAATATAACTGCTGAACTTCTGTTGCTTACACTTCTTGATATAAATCCCAGTAATCTGTTTGCCTTATTACGTACGCTTAGGCATTGCTGTCTTGGTTTAATTAAGGTCATTGCTTATAACCCCCAAGCCCTTTTCGCAATGTGAATGGCTAAGTTCTACATTATATAACTTATAAGTGCTAGGGTTATGGACACTCCTGAGCTTCAGAACCTTGCATTTATCTTCATTAAACTGCATCTGCCACTTTTCTGACCAGGTACTGAGTTTGTCTAAATCCTCCTGATGTTCCCTGATATCTACGTTTGAATCAATTATCTTACCTATCTTTGTGTCATCAGCGAATTTGCTCATTTCACTAGTAATTCCCTCATCAAGATCATTGATAAATATTGTGAACGACAACAGGCCTAAGACTGGTCCCTGTGGAATGCCACTTGTTACAAATCCCTACTCGGATTTAACCCTATTTATGCACACTCTCTGCTTCCTCTCTGTGAGCCATGACTCGATCCATGAGAGTACTTTTCCCCCAATACTGTGAGTTGCCCCCTTCTTCAACAGTCTTTGGTGCGGTACTCTATCAAAAGCCTTACTAAAATCTGAGTAAATAATATCAAATTATTTATCGTGATCAACAGCCTCAAAAGCTTTGCTGAAGAAAGTTAATAAATTAGTTAGACAAGAACGGCCTCTCGTGAATCCATGCTGAGTATGATAATCAGATTATGCTTATCCAGGTGACTTCTTATAATCTTTGCCATAATTGGCTCTTGTAATTTGCCTACAATTGAGGTTAGGCTTATTGGGCGGTAATTTGATGGTATCGACTTGTCCCCTGCTTTAAAAATAAGAATAACATTAGACATCTTCCACATATCAGACACTACACCTGTTCTATTTTGCATTCCTTAAGAACCCCTGAAAAAAGCTCATCAGGACCCGGCGATTTAGTTTGTTTCAGTCTGTCTATTTGTTTCATAACCATTTCACTAGTGACTGTGATGTTACGTAATTTATCTTCTTCAGACCCACTATAAAAATTAATTGCTAGAATATTGTTAGTGTCTTCCTGTGTAAAAAAACGAGACAGAATAATTATTTAAAATCGAGCACATTTCATTCTCTTTGTCAGTAAGATGCCAATAGTAATTTTTAATTAAAGGGACCTAACTTTTGTTCTATACACCTGGAAAAAACTTTTTGGATTAATTTTCGAATCCCTAACAACTTTAATTTCGAACTCCCATTTAGCTTTTCTTATCCACTTTTCAACGTCCCTCTTAATGTCACTATACTGATTCATAAGATGACCCTCACCTCCTTTGACACGCCTTTAAATTCCTTTCCTCTGCCCTAAAAGATATTTGAGCCTATTATGTGGGATAAATCTTCTTTGGGCAGCATGTATTGTGTTAAGAAAGCTGTCATACTGATAACTCTCTTCGTTACCCCAGTCCACAGATGATAAGTGTTCTCTAAGCCCATTGTAATATGCTAAGCGAAAATCTGGGACCATTACTGAATTATTTCTACTGTCATACTTCCATTCAATGCTAAAGGCAATTGATTTGTGATCGCTTGTGCCCAGTTCCTCTGTAATTTCTAAATTATTAACAAGGCTTTCCTTGTTTGCAAGAACTAAGTCAAGCAGGTTATTTCCCCTTGTAGATTCTGTCACAAACTGCTTCAAAAATCAATCTTGAAATACTTCTAAAAAGTCGTTTGATTCTAAATTTTTACTCAAGAAATTTCAATCAACCCGTCTAAAGTTAAAGTCTCCTAGAATTACTACATTATCGTGCCTTGTGGCCTTAATAATTTCCTCCCATAGTAGTCTCCCTTGGTCCCTATCTAAGTTTGGGGGACGGTATATCACTCCTTGAATAAATTTCTCATGCCTTTCTGAAAATTCTATCCAAACAGACTCTGTATGTGTTACTTCAGTCTTAATACCCGTTTATATGCAACAGTTCAAGTGATCTCGAACATACAGTGCCACTCCACCCCCTTACCGATACTTCTGTCTACTTGGACACATTTAAAACTTTGAATATGACATTCTGCAGTCATGATCCGACTCTTCTAATTAAACCACGTCTCAGTAATGGCAAATACATCAATGTTACTTGCACTAGCAACTAGTTTCAACACGTCCATCTTATTCCTAGCACTACAGCTACTAGCTCATTTCTGTTTTTTTTCACTAAAACTACTACTGTCCTTGTCACCTAGTGCCACAAGCTTTCCAACATCCACCTCATTCTGCCTATTACTAGTTCCTCTAGAACTCATAACATTACTACACTGGGACTTCACTCTTTTTCCGCTATGTTGAAACCATGTTCGCAGTGTAGCAGATTCAACTAATATGACTGTGTCTGCTTCACTTATGAATGTGTCTCCTTCACTTATGACTGTGTCTGCTTCACTTATGACTGTGTCTGCTTCACTTATGACTGTGTCCGCTTCTCTTATGAGTGTGCTTCACTTATGACTGCTTCACTTATAGCTGAGCTTCACTTATGACAGTGTCCGCTTCATTTATGACTGCGTCTACTTCACTTATGACTGTGTCTGCTTCAGTTATGACTGTGTCTGCTTCACTTATGACTGTGTCTGCTTCACTTATGACTGTGTCTGCTTCTCTCATGATTGTGTCTGCTTCACCTATAACTGTGTCTGCTTCACTTTTGACGGTGTCTGCTTCTCTTATGATTGTGTCTGCTTCACTTGTAACTGTGTCTCCTTCACTTATGACTGTGTCTGCTTCAGGTACGACTGCGTCTGTTTCACTAATAATTGCCTCTGCTTCACTTATGACTGTGTCTTCTTCACTTTTGACTGTGTCTGCTTCACTTATGACTGTGTCTGCTTCTCTTATGACTTGGTCTGCTTCACTTATAACAGTGTCTGTTTCACTTTTGACTGTCTCTGCTTCACTAATCATTGTGTCTGCGTCACTTATGACTCCGTCTGCTTCATTTATGACTGTGTCTGCTTTACTTATGAATGTGTCTTCTTCACGTATGACTATGTCTGCTTCATGTATGACTGAGTCTCCTTTACTTATGACTAAGTCTGTTTCACTTTTGACTGTGTCTGCTTCACTTTTGCCTGTGTCTGCTTCATTTATGACTGTGTCTGCTTCACTTATGACTGTGTCTGCCTCTCTTATGAATTGGTCTGCTTCACTTTTGATTGTGTCTGCTTCACTTATGACTGTGTCTGCGTCAATTATGACTGCATCTGCTTCATTTATAACTGTGTCTGCTTCACTTATGACTGTGTCTTCTTCACGAATGACTGCGTCTGCTTCATGAATGACTGTGTCTGCTTCATTTATGACTGTGTGTGCTTCACTTATGACTAAGTCCGTTTCACTTTTGACTGTGTCTGCTAAACTTTTGTCTGTATCTGCTTCAATTATGACTGTGTCTGCTTCACTTTTGATTGTGTCTGCTTCACTTTTTACCGTGTCTGCTTCTCTTATGACTAGGTCTGTTTCACTTATGACTCAGTCTGCTTCACTTATGATTGTGTCTGCTTCACTTATGATTGTGTCTGCTTCACTTATGATTGTGTCTGCTTCACTTTCGGTTGTGTCTGCTTCACTTATGACTGTGTCTGCCTCATTTATGACTGTATCTGCTTCACTTATGATTGTGTCTGCTTCACTTATGACTGTGACTGCTTCACTTTTGAATGTGTCTGCTTCACTTATGACTGTGTCTGCTTCACTTATGGCTGTGTCTGCTTCATTTTGACTGTGGGAGCTTCACTTATGACTGTGTCTCTTATGACTGTGTCTGCTTCACTTATGATTGTGTCTGCTTCGCTTTTGACTGTGTCTGCTTCACTTTTGCCTGTGTCTGCTTCACTTAGGACAGTGTCTGCTTCACTTATGACTGTGTCTGCTTCACTTTTGACTGTGTCTGCTTCACTTTTGACTGTGTCTGCTTCTCTTTTGCCTGTGTCTGCTACACTTATGACTCTGTCTGTTTCACTTATGACTGTGTCTGCTTCACTTTTTACTGTGTCTGCTTCACTTATGACTCAGTCTGCTTCACTTTTGACTCTTTTTGGTTTACTTATTACTTTGCTTAATTTATGACTGTGCCTGTTTCACTTTTGACTGTGACTGCTTCACATATGACTGTGTCTGCTTCACTTATGACTGTGCCTGCTTCACTTATGACTCTGCTTCACTTATGACTGTGCTTAACTTATGACTGTGTCTGCTTCACTTATGACTGTGTCTCCTTCACTTATGACTGTGTCTGCTTCACTTATGACTGTCCTTAACTTATGACTGTGTCTGTTTCACTTTTGACTGTGACTGCTTCACTTATGACTGTGCTTGCTTCACCTATGACTGTGTCTGCTTCACTTATGACTGTGTCTGCTTCACTTATGACTGTGCCTGCTTCACTTATGACTGTGCCTGCTTCACTTATGACTCTGCTTCATTTATGACTGTGTCTGCTTCACTTATGACTGTGCCTGCTTCACTTATGACTCTGCTTCACTTGTGACTGTGTCTGCTTCACTTATGGCTGTGTCTGCTTCACTAGTGACTGCGTCTGGTTCACTTATGACTGTGTCTTCTTCTCTTATGGCTTTGTCTGCTTCACTTATGACTCTGCTTCATTTAAGACTGTCTCTGCTTCACTTATGACTGTGTCTGCTTCTCTTATGACTGTGTCTGCTTCGCTTATGACTGTGCTTCACTTATGACTATGCTTCACCTTTGACTGTGCTTCACTTATGACTGAGTCTGCTTCACTTATGAGTGTGTTTGCTTCACTTATGATTGTGTCTGCTTCTCTTATGACTTTGTCTGTTTAACTAATGACTGTGCATGCTTCACTTTTGAATGTGTCTGCTTCACTTCTAACTGGGCTTTGCTTATAACTTTGTATGCTTCACTTATGACTATTTATGATTCATTTATGACTGAGTCTGCTTGTCTGCTTCACTTACGACTGTGCCTGCTTCACTTATGACTCTGCTTAACATATGACTGTGTCTCCTTCACTTGTGATTGTGTCTGCTTCACTTATGACTGTGTCTGCTTCTCTTGCGACTGTGTCTGCTTCACTAATTACAGTGTGTACTTCACTTTTGACTGAGTCTGCTTCACTTATGATTGTGTCTGCTTCGCTTATGTGTGTCTGCTTCACTGTCGAGTGTGTCTGCTTCACTTACGACTGCATCTGCTTCACTTATGACTGTGTCTGCTTCAGTTATGACTGCTTCACTTACGACTGTGTCTGCTTCACTTATGACTGAGTCTGCTTTACTTATGATTGTGTCTGCTTCACTTATGACTGTCTACTTCACTTTTGTCTATGTCTGCTTCACTTATGACTGTGTCTGCTTCACTTATGACTGTGTCTGCTTCAGTTTTGACTAAGTCTGCTTCACTTTTGACTGTGTCTGCTTCACTTTTGCCTGTGTTTGCTTCACTTATTCCTGTGTCTGCTTCACATATGATTGTGTCTGCTTCACATATGACTGAGTCTGCTTCACTTATGATTTTGTCTGCTTCACTTATGACTGTGTCTGCTTCACTTATGACTGTGTCTGCTTCACTTATGACTGTGTCTGTTTCACGTTTGACTGAGTCTGCTTCACTTATGATTTTGTTTGCTTCACTTAAGACTGTGTCTGCTTAAGTTTTGACTATGTCTGCTTCACTTATGACTGTGTCTGCTTCACTTTTGACTGTGTCTGCTTCACTTATGACTGTGTCTGCTTCACTTATGACTGTGTCTGTTTCACGTTTGACTGAGTCTGCTTCACTTATGATTTTCTCTGCTTCACTTATGACTGTGTCTGCTTAAGTTTTGACTGTGTCTGCTTCACTTATGACTGTGTCTGCTTCACTTTTGACTGTGTCTGCTTCACTTATGACTGTGTCTGCTTCACTTATGACTGTGTCTGTTTCACGTTTGACTGAGTCTGCTTCACTTTTTACTGAGTCTGCTTCACTTTTGACTCTGCCTGCTTCACTTTTGCCTGTGTCTGCTTCACTTATGCCTGAGTCTGTTTCACTTATGACTGTGTCTGCTTCATTTTTGACCGTGTCTGCTTCACTTATGACTGTCTGCTTCACTTATGACTGTTATGAAGTTGTGGAAAAAGACTCTGATGTGAAGACATTTATTAAAGTAAACTTCTCGCCCCGAGTGACTTCTTCAGGATCATTTTTCCATAAAAATATATATTGAAGTCTGGTTGAGTACTATTGTACTACTGTAACATCAAGTATGTCATGTGATTCTTTGTTTCTTTCTCTGGTTATTTATAAAGATTTACTGTAATGGATTCGTTTAAGTTATCAGTAAGGACATCAAACTTTATGAAAGTTTCTCAGTGACATGCAATCATGTCGATCTACTATGAGAGTAGTTTTAGACTGACATCCACTGTGAGAGTAGTTGTAGACTGACATCTACTGGGAGAGTAGTTGTAGACTGACATATACTGGGAGAGTAGTTGTAGACTGACATCTACTGGGAGAGTAGTTGTAGACTGACATCTGATTGATGGTCTCTTGAAGCCATGTATATAAGAACATATGAACAGAAGAACACTGAAGCAGGCCTGTTGGCCAATAAAACTGAACAAGATAAACTATTGAATGCACAAATAGTTAACAGTCCACTTTTTCCCAGTGATGTGAACCAAACAAACAGTAAAGAAACTACTATGCAGATCACAAAGGACCAAACAAAATTTACAGTACCAGAGTCAGAAATAAAGGAAGAAAGGTTACTAGGATCCCATGGTAGAAAAAGTGTTTTGCTTAGATTCCACTCACATGACTGGAAAAAAGACTTAATAATTGCGTCTATTAAAGTAAAGAAAGAGGTATACATAAACGAGTGTCTTACCAATAAACGTCAGAACCTCCTGTATAGAGTCAGAAAACTTAAGCGTGAGAATAATGACACATTACACCAATGCTTCTCAAGGGATGGGAAAAATTATAGTTAGGAAAACAAATGTAGGTCAGCTGTACAATATCACGGACGAGAATGATCTATCACGATTTCTCAGGGATACTAATCTTACAGAGAATAACTAAACAATGTCCAACCTAAAAGCCTGCGTAGTGTAGTGTATGTTTTGCTCCATTATTGATCAAATCTCATAGTTCAATCTCTTAGTAATTTAATAATCAACTGCCTCATTTTGTGATTTTAATGGTAAGCATAAGTCACCTTATGTAATTTTCTTATTTACTATTGTTTGCTTAAATATTAGCTGAATTGATACTTTCTCTGTCTATATTGCTACCTCATTTTTACTATCAATACAATTTACTCTTAACATTTTTGACATTATTTAATTACCATTACTTGTCTAATTACCATAACCTGTTTTAATACCACATTTACTGTCTTAGATTACTCTTAATTACCTTGTACTGCCAAATAACCTCTAGTATAACTGCCAGTGCAATACTGAATCCAAATAACTGTTCTTAAAATTTAATACTTGAGATAAACATTACTTTTTCAATTTTTTTTTTTTTGCTAATTAATCTTTTTTTGTAACCATTATTACTTACAAAAATTTTATTAAACACCATATTTACTTCCAGTCAATTTTACTTTACTACATTAATCATTATTTTATACTTTTCATAACATTTTGTTGCCAAATTATCAAGTTTGTATATTCAACTCCAACCTTTAT
Organism: Cherax quadricarinatus; assembly: GCF_038502225.1. NCBI lineage: Eukaryota > Metazoa > Arthropoda > Malacostraca > Decapoda > Parastacidae > Cherax > Cherax quadricarinatus. Next base: position 29,448,177 of record NC_091333.1, on the reverse strand, counting down.
ATTATCCTTTGTAACTGTGTACCTGTTTACCTGTGTACCTGTGTACCTGTGTACCTGTCTACCATCTTACTATCATATTATGACGAAGTCATTGCCATTGTTATTTAAATCTAGTTATACTCTTGATCTTGTTAACAACCTATATCAGACCCTAGTGCAATTGCAAGTACCATTTTAATTTGTATTTTAATATTATAAGTTTGTACCTAGTTGTGCTTTAGCTCATTCTAGCTCAATACATAAACAACAATAAATTCATTATATTAGACCTTAGTGCAATTATAAGAGTGAGTCTGGTGATACTTGTAATTTTTTTTTTTTTAGGATTAGTTTATACCTAGTTGTACTTTAGCTCATTCTAGCACAACGCATAGACAATATCAATTTCATTTTGTTTATTAGTGACTGTACTCTATATGACCAAAGTGCTTTAGCGGTATACTTATCCAAACCTCCCACCACTTCAGAAATCAGTATTAGAACTCTCCACATAATACAGGATATAAACAACCACTATTTAAACCTAAAAGATGAATGATCACGTTGACCCTGATCTAAGCCTCCATAATCTAACACACAATCAAAACTTTTCGGAAAGTAACTGCCTTTATTATACAGCATCACAAGCCAGCTCTATCCTGAACACTGCTCAAAGTCTATCAGTTCTTAAGCAAACACTATGATGACCTCCTGGCACTCCTTGAGTCACTAAAGTCGAAGTCTCCCTTATTATCAACGCACTAAAAAACAAGGCAGGAGATTTAAATACCTTACCACCCTTTATATACAAAAAAGTGTCACAAGTACTATCACCAATCATTGCAACACTCTTTAACAAATCCATTGAATCCTCCACCTTCCCTACAGCTCTCAAAATAGCAAGGGTCACCCCGATCCATAAAGGAGGAGACCAAACAGAGTTGAATAACTATAGGCCAATATCCAATTTACACCCTCTCAAAAATCTTCGAAAAGTTAATTCATAAACGAATCTACACCTACCTCATCTCCCAAAACATTCTCAACCCCTGCCAATTTGGATTCAGGCCTAATAAAAATACTAGTGATGCTATTATACACATGCTAGAACATATATACACTGCAATAGAGAAAAAAGAAGTCCCACTGGGGATCTTCATTGACTTACGTAAAGCTTTTGATACAGTTGACCATGACTTGCTCCACGTAAAATTGTCACACTATGGTATTAGAGGGCACTCCTTCAACTACCTCAAGTCATACCTCAGCAACAGAAGCCAATATGTGTACGCAAATGGGGCAAGCTCTTCCGCTCAACAAATTACAGTTGGTGTCCCACAGGGAAGTGTCCTTGGCCCTCTTCTCTTTCTCCTATACATAAATGACCTACCAAATGCTTCGCAATTACTCAAACCCACACTTTTTGCAGATGACACTACATACGTCTTCTCTCACCCGAGCCCAGTCACGCTAGCCAATACTGTAAACACCGAATTACAGAAAATATCTACCTGGATGAGGACTAACAAACTTACACTAAACATTGACAAACCTACTTCATTCAGTTTGGTAACAGAGCTACAGATGTACCTCTTAACATTACGATAAACAGATCACCTATCACAAAGCTAACAGAGGGAAAATTCTTAGGAATCCACCTTGATAATAGACTCAAATTTAATACACATATACAACAAATTTCTAAGAAAATTTCCAAGACTGTAGGCATACTATCGAAGATACGGTACTATGTTCCACAGTCAGCCCTCCTGGCCCTTTATCACTCTCTTATTTACCCCTATCTCACCTATGGAATTTGTGCATGGGGCTCAACAACAATTAACCATCTCAGACTAATAATTACCCAACAAAAGACTGCAGTTAGAATGATAAATTCTCACTACAGGCAGCACACTCCACCAATATTCAAAACACTCAACCTACTCACCATACAAAACATCCATACTTATTACTGCACCTATTACATGCATAGAACACTTAACTCTGATATTAACCCTCCCCTCAAACATCTCCTTGCCATCCTCAACAGAACACATGACCATAACACAAGGCACAGATCACTCTTAGATGTTCCTCGTGTCCATCTCACGCTATGCAAAAACTCAATGCACATAAAAGGCCCTAAAATCTGGAATTCATTACCTGTAAATATAAAAGAAACACTACCTGTTTATAAATTCAAGTCTCTTCTCAAAGATCACTTACTCACACAAAACCAAATAAATACTGAATAACTGAACCTTATAAATTGTATATCCTATATGTTACTCACAATTATATCACACAAATGTTAAACCTAGGACCCAATCTAACTTTGTTATTTTTTTAAATACACTACCTAACAGAATACTCCATTCGACTGAATGTACAGCAATGCATGCAACCATATGACTTGTCTTTGTAATACTCATTTGTGCTTTATAGTTATCTGTTTACAATAATGTTTTATCACTGATTTCATCATTGCTTAGTTAATCTTAAGTTAATTTTAAACCAGCCCGTAATGCTATGCATATAAGTGGCTTTGGCATGCTGCTCTTATCTGTATTTTTTTTGTACCTCTGTATGTATGCTAAATTACAAAATAAATAAATAAATAAATGTGAAGGCTTACTCAGCCCTGTAACAACTTCAGTCAGTATTACTCAGGCTGGCTCCTCCTCAGGAAAATTAGTGAATAGAAAAAGAAATAATAACAGACAAACATAAACACTTTATTATATAGAAAGTATAAAATAAAAAACACTTAAAAATGAAAAATGAAAAATATAAATGATAACTGAATTCAACACTAATAGGGGTGTCTGGTGTTGGTGACACTGTGTTGTTGAAATCGTAGCCGTTGCTGATGATGGGGGGCGGGTCGCAGGTGTTGGTGACCACCACTGGCTAGTTCTTCACAGAAGATAGAGACTTGAATATTCTATCCCGATGACAGGAAAGCAGGTTCTTTACCGCTGCAATGATGAGGGGTTATGTCCTGCAATTTCACACAGGTACGTAAAAAAATGGTGAAGTCTCTGGACGTTAGTCCTTCTCCGGTTCTGCTCGTTGATTGCCAGGTGACCCTCACTGACATCCAAGCTGGAAAGATAGACAGGTTACGCACTGCTTAAATAATCACTCTCCATGGTAAGTCTGATACTTAAAGGATGTGGTGATTATTACAACAGTCAACATAGAGCAAGGCTGAAAAGACTAAGTTTATTATTGATCAAAAGTGAAGCTTTCAACCAATAAATCCACTAGAATACAAGGCAGGCATGTACTTACAGTAGAGTTGGGAGCTGTGAGTCTAGTGATTTACTGTTTGACCAGAGCCCCACACGTCACCTTTCCTGGGGGAGGAGGGGGTGGAAGAGGGAGGGGAAGGGATAGCGGGAGCTAGACTGACCCTACGTTAACAAGCAGCCGGCAATCAAACTATCACTTTAGGGGTGGGGTAGAAAAGGCGGGAAAAACGGGAGCGTGACTCACCCTACCTTAACTAGTAGCCGGCAATGAAACTATCACTTTCGCGGAGGGGGAAGAAAGGCAGGAGCTTGACTTACCCTACCTTAACTAGTAGCCGGTAATGAAACTATCGTTACTATATTTCTACTCCTATCTATTGAACTTTTCCCTCACACTCCCCCATACCAAGACTTATAGTCAAGGAGTATAAGAAGAATAGGCGAGGAAAAAGTTCTAACATGTGGAAGTCGCGTAAGGCAACAAATCTACTGACTGTCACGACTTAACCAGTCAGAGAAATAATTGGATGAACCATTGATATACACAATATGGAACTTAAAAGCCTGGAGTGCCAATGTCCACATCAAGAGGCGACTGTTGGTACCCTTAGAAGTTTCTAGGTATATCAAAGGTTTGTGGTCCGTTTCTAAAATGAATTCTTTTCCCAGCAAATAAAATTTAAGTTTGGAGATACCCCACACAAGGGCTAAACTTTCCTTTTCTATTGTGGAGTATCTTGTTTCTGCGGGAAGGAGTTTCCTGCTTAGGAAGCATACAGGGAAGGGAGTACCATCATGGTATTGTAATAACACCGCACCTAAGCCAGTATTGGAGGCATCAGTTCTCAAACAAAATGTTTTATTAATATCAGGAATCTTATGTATAGGGTCTTTCGAAAAGATACTTTTAATCTCATTAAACTTTTCCCGAGCTACGTCGGAAAGTTCAAGAGGTTCCTTCACAGACTTTTTAAGGAAGTCTGATAAGATGCCTGTAAGATCAGCAAGATTCGGGATAAACCGTGCATTAAAATTTACAGAACCAAGAAAGCTACACATGAGCTTCTTGCAGAGGCTGCAGAGAGTTATTAGAAAGTATCAGTCCCAGATGTGAACATTCGCCGCTTGACCTGAGCAGAGTGCGGACGTGTGACTACTGCCCTCTGCTGGCCATTGGAGGAGACTTATATTTTCACAACATGGCGCAGTCTGTGAGAAGGTGTTTGCACACGGTGCGCATTGAATTGTTGCGTGGTGCGATAACGCCTCAGTCTGCACAAGTGCTTTTACCGCAAATTATCCGTGACACCTATGGTGTTGCGGATCAAGAACTGTATGGTGTGGCACTAAATGGTGCCTATCGTATTTTCGTCAAGCTGAGATCAGCTGGAGTGTATGAACGGCTGGTTGACAAGTACCAGGACAGGAGCGTGGACGTTAATTCAGCGATACGTGTTCGACTAATCGACGTGTCTAAGCATTACACATGGGTGAAAGTCCGAAATCTGCCATTTGAGGCGGGCGAGACTGATCTGCGGTATGTATTTGAACAGTATGGACCTGTACACCTGGCTATGGCTGGTAAATGGACGGATGGGGCGTATGCCGGCTTGCCGGATGGTACGTTCACGATCAAGATGGCGTTGAGGCATGCCATCCCGTCTTACGTCATACTGGAAGCATTTAGAACACAGGTAATGGTGTACTACGCTGGGCAGCAGAAGACGTGTAGGTTATGTGGTGCATATGACCATATGGCGGCCCAGTGTGGGAGATTTGAACAGTATGGACCTGTACACCTGGCTATGGCTGGTAAATGGACGGATGGGGCGTATGCCGGCTTGCCGGATGGTACGTTCACGATCAAGATGGCGTTGAGGCATGCCATCCCGTCTTACGTCATACTGGAAGCATTTAGAACACAGGTAATGGTGTACTACGCTGGGCAGCAGAAGACGTGTAGGTTATGTGGTGCATATGACCATATGGCGGCCCAGTGTGGGAGATGGCAGCGGAGAAAGGACCTAGGTAGTGAGATGGTGAAAGAGCCAGAACCAGAGGTGGGTCATGCTGATGAGTCACCTGTACATAGAAGTGGCACTTCCTGGAGTGAGGAAGTGGAGCGTGAGCTGCCACTGGTGGGTACCAGCCCATCACTGTCACAGTTAGTGGGAAGTGAGGCATCTGCCTTGGAGGTTACCTGGAGGTTACCTGGAGGTTATTCCGGGGATCAAAGCCCCCGCGGCCCGGTCCACGACCAGGCCTCCCGATGGATCAGGGCCTGATCAACTAGGCTGTTACTGCTGGCCGCACGCAGTCCGACGTACGAGCCACAGCCCGGCTGATCCGGCACCGACTTTAGGTATCTGTCCAGCTCTCTCTTGAAGGCAGCCAGGGGTTTATTGGCAATTCCCCTAATGCTTGATGGGAGGCTGTTGAACAGTTTTGGGCCCCGGACACTTATGGTGTTTTCTCTTAGTGTACCAATGGCGCCCCTACTTTTTATTGGCGGCATTTTGCATCGCCTGCCCAGTCTCTTACTTTCGTAGGGAGTGATTTCTGTGTGCAGATTTGGGACCATTCCTTCCAAGATTTTCCAAGTGTAGATTATGATATATCTCTCCCTCCTGCGTTCCAACGAGTACAAGTCAAGTGCTTCCAAGCGTTCCCAGTAGTTAAGGTGCTTGACAGAACTTATACGTGCAGTAAAGGATCTCTGTACACTCTCTAGATCTGCGATTTCACCTGCTTTGTATGGAGATGTTAATGTACAGCAGTATTCCGGCCTAGAGAGAACAAGTGATTTGAAAAGGATCATCATGGGCTTGGCATCTCTCGTTTTGAAAGTTCTCATTATCCATCCTATCATTTTCTTTGCACGTACGATCGTGGCACTGTTGTGATCCTTGAAAGTGAGATCCTCAGACATTACTACTCCCAGGTCCCTTACATTATTTTTCCGCTCTATTGTATGGCCGGAGTCAGTAGTATACTCTGTTCTAGTTATTATCTCCTCCAGTTTTCCATAACGGAGTAGTTGGAATTTGTCCTCATTGAACATCATATTGTTTACCGTTGCCCACTGGAAAACTTTGTTTATATCTTCTTGGAGGTTAACCGGGAAGACTGTGCAGATTGGTGACGTGCGGGTAGAGGAAGGCCTACCGGTGAACGTGCAGGAAAAATCCTTTGAGAAGCAGGTTGCTGAGGATAACTTGAGTATGGTGAGGAGTACTGTTCAGATTGAAGATGAGCAACTTGGAAGATTGGCGAACATGGCAGATGACTCGCCAGGAGTGGTGGAAGTGATTGAGGTGACTGCTGAGATTCACAGGGAGGCATCCAGTGAGTTAGAAATGGATGCAGAGTGTGTCAACCGTAAGAGGGCGGCGACATATTCCGACTCGGATGATGTTTTGACCCCGGCACAGAGACCGGGGAAAAAGCCGTGGGTTGATGTGGTGCGTGGGAGCACTAAAGGTACGCCTGGTCAGGTGTTGGATCAGGGGAAGCCACCAGTGGGCAGTGGAGAGAAAAGTGGACGAAGCAGACACACTGAAAGCGTGTCAGTGAAAGGTGAAAAGGGGCAGAGGGTGAAATCACATAAGTAGGTTTCCGGTGCATGACAGTGAATATTAATGGATTGTGTGCGAGTGAGAAGCGTCTGTGGGTAAAGGGATTTTTAAGACGTTATGCTATAGACATTGTTTTTGTGCAGGAACATAATTTCAAGCTGGGAAAGGAATTGGAGGTGGATGGGTACAGAGTGTTTGTGATGTACTCGGAGCGAATGAAGGGAGGGGTGGGAATCCTGATCCGAGAGACGAGCCCGTTTGTTGTTCTTAGGAGTGAATGGGGGGGGGTCGTGTGTTAAGAATAGATGGGTGGTGGAGAGGTGAGCGGATGGCAGCCGTTTGTGTGTATGTGCCGGCTGAGAATGATGTAAGGGTAAAGAATGAATTTGTGAATAACGTATTGGTATATTATTTGCGGTCATTACCGTCAGTGACAATAGTTGGTGGCGACTGGAACTGTGTGGTGCGCAGGAAGGATGTGGAACCGAGAGGGGCAGGGTGTTTTTTGGCAGGTTTAGGGGATCTATTGAGAGGTGTGGGATTGAGGGATATAGTTGATGGAGGGGATTGCGAGATAGAGCACACATTTCATAGAAAGGGATATGCTGCACGATTAGATAGGTTGTATGTGACAAGGGGAGTGAGGGTGACGCGGGTGCAGACGGTGAATGTCGTTTATTCAGATCATAGGGCGGTTTATGCTGATTTAAATTGGGACGGTTTGCCTAAGAGATATTTGGGGTACTGGAAGCTGAATGTACGACTACTGGGTGAGGGGGTGGAGGGAGGGGATTTTGAAAGTTTGTGGGAGGACTTATGGGGTGGGGGTAAGTGTGCAAGCGATTTATTGGGGTGGTGGGATGGGGTTGCAAAGACGAGGATCAGGCAATACTATGTGCGAAGGGGAAAGAATGAGGCATGGATGACATATGGGCTTCAACAGTATTTAGAGGGGCGGTTGCAGGGTTGTTATCAGAGGGGTGCTGTGACAGGTGTGTATCCAATGGAGGAAATTGAAGCATTAAAGTGGCAGATAAGGGATATGCACAATGAGAGATTTGATGAGGCGAGGGTGCAAGGTGGGTTAGAGGAGGCGATTTGGGGTGACAGGCCGTCAGCCTGAGTTACGGGGTCAGCGGAGACGCAGGTTGGCAATGGAAATTGATAAGCTGGTAGTACACGAGGACTTAGGTGGGTATACGAAGGGTCAGGAGTTGAGAACTACTGAGGGTATGAGTGGTTTTATGGATAGTTGGTTTGGAAAATATTTGCGGAGTGTAGGAGTGAACGGTGAGGATTTAGAGAGATTGGGAGAGAATGTATCTTGTGTGCTGAGTGGAAGTGATCGTATGGCATTGGGAGGGGATATTGAAGAGGGGGAGGTATGGAGAGCTTTGGAGAATATGGCGAGAGGTAAAGCGCCAGGTATAGATGGGTTACCTTGTGAATTCTATGTGAAGCATTGGAGTGTGTTGAAGGATTTTTTAGTGAATCTGATGAATGTGATGAAAAGTGAGGGGAGGATGGGTGAGTTGCAGCGTACTGCAGTAGTAGTATTGATTCCAAAAGGGGAAGGCCCTACTACTGTGCAGAACTACAGGGCGTTGTCGTTGTTATGTGCTGATTATAAGATATTCGCAAAAATCTTGAGGAACAGGCTGAAGTGCGTGATAGATAGAGTTGTTGCGAGAGGTCAGTATGGGGTGCCTGGAAGGACGATGTATGAGGGACATGGAATAATAAAAGATTTTGTGGAAAGTATGGAGGGGGAGAATGAAAGGGGGGAGGTGTCTTAGCATTGGATTGGCAGGCTGCGTATGATTGCGTAGAACCTAAGGCACTGTGGCATATCTTTCGGAGGCAGGGTTTTGGGGAAGAGATGGTACGTTGGATTGAGACTTTGTATAATAGGGTAGGTGTACGTGTGCAGGTGCATGGGAAATTGGGTGAGTGGGTTTCAATGGGTAGAGGCATAAGGCAGGGTTGTCCTCTGTCTCAACTGTTGTTTGCTTGTATACAGGACCCTTTTTATAGGGCAGTGGGGCGATGTTTAGGGGTGGTACGTGGTGTGGAGAATGGTGGGATGGGAATAATAGGGTATGTGGATGATACAAGAATTCTAATGAGCAGGGAGGAAAGTTTACATGAGGTGGAGGATGTGATTGGTGGTTTTGAAGGTGTTACAGGTTTAAAAGTGAATGTGGAGAAATCGAAATTATTGGTCTTAGGGAACTGGGTAGGGAGGGCGCGATGGGAAACAGCTGTGCGTTGGTGTGTGGTGGATAGACTAAAGGTGTGTGGGATAATTTATATGGGGAATGCCGGGGAGGCACGGATGCTTAATTCTGGGAGGGCAGTGGATAGGTTGGTGGGTAGGTTAAATGTTTTGAGACCCTTGCATTTGACGATACATCAACGTGTAATAGTGGTGAATGTGATGTTATATAGTATGGTCTGGCATGTGGCAGCAGTATATCCGTTGGCAGGACCGGACATTAATAGAATGCTAAAAAAGGTTTTTCGATATATATGGGGTTCTGGGTGTGATTGGTTGGGTAGAAGTGTTGTTATGCTACCGGTCGACAAAGGTGGATTGGGTTTAATAGATATAAGATTAAGGGTTAAGTGTATATATTTGAAGAGGGGGTTTCTCCGAGTGGAGGGTCGTGTGGGGAAGGGTGTGCAAGCATTATATGAGGAGGCACGAAGGTGGTGGGTAGGATCAGAGATGAGAGAGTGTGAGGATGTCCTGCGAGCTTTATTGTATGTTAGAGATCCGTCTAGGATACGGGTAGGTGTTCTGGAGCGTGCTGTAGGGGTGAAGGTGATTGCAAATGTTGAGGGCATATACCCAATGTATGCATGGGGAGATATTTGGGTAAGGTTGCGGTTGGTGCGCATCAGACCAAGAGTGAGAGAGGTAATGTTTCGTTTCCTTCATGGAATACTGCCGTCTGGTGTGATGCTTCGGGAGAGAGGGTTGATGGTGGAGGACGTATGTAGGGTGTGTGGGGATAGGGAGACAGCTTTTCATGTAGTATATTTTTGTAAAAATTTGGAGTGTATTCGGGAGTGGATGGGTGGGATTTTAAGGAGGGTGGGTGGGGGAGGGATATCGGTATTAAGGGCATTGAGTTTAGATGTGGGAGGTGTGGAAGAGTCTGTGCAGCGTGCTTTGGTGTACATCATAGCGGATTTTGTTTTCGTATCATGGCCCATGAGGGGTAATGGGGATTGGGTGGTGTGAAAGAAGGTATTGGCTGCAACAATGTACAAAACACTTAGTCGTAATAGGGGGGATATATGGAAGTAGATGGGAAAGGGTTTTTCCTGAAGGATATCGAAGTATGAATGTCAGAGGTATGTTGGCGGAGTGAGGAGAAAAAAAAAAAAAAAAAAAAAAAAAAAAAAACGGGGGAGGGGGGGCATGTGTTTGGATTTTCAGGGGTTGCACCGGGCTCGTCTCAGAATTTGGGAATGTATGAGGAGTTCCATGATATGGTGTAAAATGGCAGCGTAGTTGTGGAGTGTGTTTTAAGTAAGTTTGTGGTGGTTTGTAAGGGAAAAGTTGTTAAGATTTTTATGGACATGGAAATGAGCAATATTTGTGTGCATGTGAAAAGTATACGGTCATACTCAGAATGGTATACTGATGTATGTTATGGATAAGTTAAATTTGGAATATGTTGTAATGTATTATCAGGATTGGTGGTTGTATTAAAGCAAAGGACATGAGGGCGTGATAAATATTTGTGTGGAGAATGGTGGGATGGGAATAATAGGGTATGTGGATGATACAAGAATTCTAATGAGCAGGGAGGAAAGTTTACATGAGGTGGAGGATGTGATTGGTGGTTTTGAAGGTGTTACAGGTTTAAAAGTGAATGTGGAGAAATCGAAATTATTGGTCTTAGGGAACTGGGTAGGGAGGGCGCGATGGGAAACAGCTGTGCGTTGGTGTGTGGTGGATAGACTAAAGGTGTGTGGGATAATTTATATGGGGAATGCCGGGGAGGCACGGATGCTTAATTCTGGGAGGGCAGTGGATAGGTTGGTGGGTAGGTTAAATGTTTTGAGACCCTTGCATTTGACGATACATCAACGTGTAATAGTGGTGAATGTGATGTTATATAGTATGGTCTGGCATGTGGCAGCAGTATATCCGTTGGCAGGACCGGACATTAATAGAATGCTAAAAAAGGTTTTTCGATATATATGGGGTTCTGGGTGTGATTGGTTGGGTAGAAGTGTTGTTATGCTACCGGTCGACAAAGGTGGATTGGGTTTAATAGATATAAGATTAAGGGTTAAGTGTATATATTTGAAGAGGGGGTTTCTCCGAGTGGAGGGTCGTGTGGGGAAGGGTGTGCAAGCATTATATGAGGAGGCACGAAGGTGGTGGGTAGGATCAGAGATGAGAGAGTGTGAGGATGTCCTGCGAGCTTTATTGTATGTTAGAGATCCGTCTAGGATACGGGTAGGTGTTCTGGAGCGTGCTGTAGGGGTGAAGGTGATTGCAAATGTTGAGGGCATATACCCAATGTATGCATGGGGAGATATTTGGGTAAGGTTGCGGTTGGTGCGCATCAGACCAAGAGTGAGAGAGGTAATGTTTCGTTTCCTTCATGGAATACTGCCGTCTGGTGTGATGCTTCGGGAGAGAGGGTTGATGGTGGAGGACGTATGTAGGGTGTGTGGGGATAGGGAGACAGCTTTTCATGTAGTATATTTTTGTAAAAATTTGGAGTGTATTCGGGAGTGGATGGGTGGGATTTTAAGGAGGGTGGGTGGGGGAGGGATATCGGTATTAAGGGCATTGAGTTTAGATGTGGGAGGTGTGGAAGAGTCTGTGCAGCGTGCTTTGGTGTACATCATACCGGATTTTGTTTTCGTATCATGGCCCATGAGGGGTAATGGGGATTGGGTGGTGTGAAAGAAGGTATTGGCTGCAACAATGTACAAAACACTTAGTCGTAATAGGGGGGATATATGGAAGTAGATGGGAAAGGGTTTTTCCTGAAGGATATCGAAGTATGAATGTCAGAGGTATGTTGGCGGAGTGAGGAGAAAAAAAAAAAAAAAAAAAAAAAAAAAAAAAACGGGGGAGGGGGGGCATGTGTTTGGATTTTCAGGGGTTGCACCGGGCTCGTCTCAGAATTTGGGAATGTATGAGGAGTTCCATGATATGGTGTAAAATGGCAGCGTAGTTGTGGAGTGTGTTTTAAGTAAGTTTGTGGTGGTTTGTAAGGGAAAAGTTGTTAAGATTTTTATGGACATGGAAATGAGCAATATTTGTGTGCATGTGAAAAGTATACGGTCATACTCAGAATGGTATACTGATGTATGTTATGGATAAGTTAAATTTGGAATATGTTGTAATGTATTATCAGGATTGGTGGTTGTATTAAAGCAAAGGACATGAGGGCGTGATAAATATTTGTGTACCAAATGTACTGCTCATAATGAGATAATGCAATGTGTGTGATTTTTATCATACATCAAGTGTATATAGCAGTATGTAAGAGAGGATTTCATGTACTCAGTATGGGTTGTATATTGGTATTCGGTGAAGTTCAATGAATATTATTGACGAGTGATGGGTATATAAGGACGTGTTCATGTACAATGTGTTAAGTAGGGTTAGGATGGTGAGGCAAGAAATGCTGCGGTCTGTAGAATAAGAATATAGTCTTGTTTAAGTTAATGTTTAATAGTAATGACTATGTATATTTCATTATATGGTAGAAGAAGTTTGTTACTTAAAACAGGAAATTATATTTGAAAAATATTACTAAATATACGTGATTGTGTAAGTTCGCTTGTGGGATGAATGTAGTGTATGGAAGTGAGGTGGGACGAATCATTTGTTATATTATACTGTGTTTAGTTTTTCTGTGGTGAGGTGTGGAGATTGTTATTTTCTAACCTTTATTTGTTTCGTAATTATTGAGGTGTTACGTATTATGTATTTGATATGAAGTTTAATATACAACAATAATAAGTGTGTAAAGAATTTTTGGATAATTGAGAATGTCTTCGTACATACAGTTTTATGTAAAATGTCAATACCTGTGACATTCTTTGGGTTATATTGCATATTGTGTTTATGGCTGCAATTTTGGATGTACTAAACCCACCTGTATATGAAGCTGTGGGCTGTCTTTAGTTTAGTTCTTATGTATAAGTTTAGTGCTACGGTAGGGAATGTGGAGTTTTCTTTTGTTATATATAATGGATACGTTTCATTGCTTACATTGTCTACATGTATAACTCTGTATTGCGTTTTTCAATAAAATATATAAAAAAAAAAAAAAAAAAGTCCCAGATATCTAATCTTGTTATACCCAAGGAAGCATTTCTTCGGCTTGGCAAGTGAGGCCATGTGAGCGTAACCTACGCAAAACTGATGTTAATGTTTGGATATGTTTGCCCCACGTAGATGTCATTACGTAAATGTTATCGAAATAAACTGAAACATTTGGCATATTACCCAAGACTTTTCTCATCAGTCTCACGTAGGTAGCACAGGCAGTTACCAAACCGAAGGGCATAGTTCTATACTGCATCAGTCCTTGGTGTGTAGGAAAAGCAGTGTACTGCTTAGAAGAAGGATCTAACATTACTTGATATGCCTGAGCAATATCAATCTCTGAAAAGAAGGAAGAGTCATAAAATTTGTGTAGATCGCTATCTATTAAGGGCATAGGCTCAGCATCCCACCGAGTTATAGCATTAAGGCCTCTGAAGTCAATAGCAAGTCTATATGAATTATCCTCCTTCTTAACCATGACTACTGGTGAACAATATGAAGATACTGAAGGTTCAATGATCTTTAGTTTTAATAAATTGTCTACTTCTCGGTCAAATGCATCCCTAAGGTGAACTGGAACTGGGTATAATTTCCGTTTGATAGGATTGTCCGTCACTAAGTCAATCTTATGGACTACAGTGGAGGTAACACCTGGAATATCAGTAAAGACGTCTGAAAAGTTACTCACACATCGAAGTAGTTCATGTCTCTTATGGTCATCCAAAGATTCATTAATATTAATGGTGGTTGCGTCCGAGTGGTCAAGAGTCACCAAGTCATGTAGTTCTTCATCATAGTCTAAGTTAGAGGTGTCAATTACGCACACTTTACATTCTTCAGTTGTCTTATCAAGTTCGTGTGGAAAAACTAAGTCAAAGTTGTTAAGGCAGTTAACTGAATTTCTTCGGTAATATTTCTTAAGGATGTTGATATGATAAAGCTTAGGTTTCCCCTTGACTTCTATGAGGTAGTCAACTTTCCCACAAATTTTTAATACTTTATATGGACCTTTCCATGCTACTAATAATTTATTTGACTTGATAGGCAAAAGTACAAGAACTTCATCTCCTACTTTAAAACTTGTCCTCTGACTTTTGGAGTCAAAATAGGTTTTGTATTGGTCCATTGACAAGCTTAGGTTCTTCGAAACTATGTCAGAGGTCTCCTCCAGTTTGGATCTAAGGTCAAGGAGAAACTGGTAAGAAGACTGAACCTCCGCATTTACCTCTTCATTAGTCCATAAGTCATGAAGGATGGACAATGGGCCTCTGGCCTGTCTACCATAGAGAAGTTCAAAAGGTGAAAACCCCAAAGTCACTGGGAACTTCCCTCATGGCAAACAAAGCACAGGGTAGGTAACGATGCCACTCCTTAGGTTTAAGGGAGCAAAGTTTCCTTAAAATGGACTTGAGAATCGAATGCTGGCGCTCAATCCTCCCATTACAGCTGGGATGATAGGGTGTGGTGAAGAGAGGCTTTACTCCCAGAAGTTGGTATAAATGTTGCATTAAGTCAGATGTGAATTGTGTCCCACGGTCAGACAAAATTTCTCTATGGATGCCCACTCTGGAGAAGATGGACAAAAGGGCTTCAGCCACCTCTGTAGTAGTTATGGTCTTTAAGGGAACGGCTTCAGGAAAACTCGAAGCATAATCAACTAATGCTAATATATATCTATGTCCCCCAGATGAAAGTGGAGATAAAGGACCAACGATGTCAATAGCTACTCTTTCAAATGGTGCCGTAAAGATAGGCATTTTGACCATAGGTACTCCCCTGGTGCCTCGGGAGGATGACAGTTGGCAAACTTTACACGATCTACAATAGGTAGTGACATCTGAGGACATTTTTGGCCAAAAATAGGTTTCCCTAATTTTATTTAAGGTTTTACGATGCGAGAAATGTCCGGCCACTGGCAGGTCATGAGTCATTTTAAGAACAGTCTCTCTGCATTGACTTGGAACAACTAAGATGGAATAGTCTATCTCATCTGAATTTAATTTGAATACTGACTTGTACAAGATATCTTTTATATATTCAAATTTATATGAAAAGTTTTTCCTTTGGATAACTTGATTTTGTTTAGCGGCATTATGGCAATTCTGAAGAGAAGGGCAATTACGTTGCAAATTGACAAAGGAGTCCTTCGATATGTCTAAAGGCATAAAGTCAGGGAAAATCAAAGGATGGACAGTAGGGGAAGCATGGGCTTTGGTCTGAGCCCTAGTCAAGACATTTATGGTATCGGAGGTGATACCTTCACTTTCATCTAACAAGTGAACCGGTGATCCTACTACCTCGCTTTCGAGAGTAGCATCACTGGTTTTTAATCCCACATGAATCTCATGAGACATTGTCTCATCTGAACTTTCGAGGGGCTTCTCCGACTCTACAGGAAGAGGATCTGAAACACTTATATCCATCTTTGGTGATGAAAGGTAAACCTCAGAAGGAAGAATGGCACCTTTTACATTACCTATTAGTATGGAGCAAGAAGTGATGGGAGCTAGTACGGCTTCAGACCAACCTGTGAACCATTTAGACCTAATGTAACAACGGATGGTAGGAAAAGTGTCCGTACGGCCCAAGTAGTCTGAAAGTATAGCAGAGTAATGAGTTTCTTTAAGGTTAGGGAACAGCTTATCAGAAATGACTATACATGTGCATCCAGTGTCTCGTAAAATGGTAGATACATTAAATCCATTAACTGTTCCTGAACAGAAGGGTGCTTGGTCATTACAGTCTTTAAAACATCTTGCAACTTTTTGGACCTTCTTAGAAGGACAATCTGGACGTTTATGTCCCTTTACACCACACAAATGACAAACAGGAATAAAAGAAGTCATTTTACTTTCCACTAGAGGCTTTGATTTCTTAAGGTCTGATGAACCCTTGCCCTTAGGGTTCGATCCCTTTAGGTCTTTATAGGAATTGTGAGCCTCAGCATACAGGTCAGCAGCCTCAGCAACTTCCTCAGCTTTAATCAGGTTACATTCTGTGATGAATGTTCGTATCTGGTGGGGAAGAGCTGTCAGGAACAGGTCAGCAACCATGAAGTCTCTAAGAGATTCATAACTGTGATCAATTCCTGAACTCTCTATCCAAAAGTCGAACAAACGAAAGAGTGTTACCTGTAGCTGCTGAAAGTTCTGGCCAGGCTGTAAGGTTGCATACCTGAAATCTTTCCTGTAAGAATTAGTGTTTTTTTTATATGCTTTAAGGATTGCCTTTTTCAGTAGGTTATAATTACATATGATATCCTGCGACAAAGTTGCATAGATATTTAAGGCTGTACCAGAAAATAACATTCCTAACCTGGTAGCTCAGGTGTCAGCAGGCCATTCACAGAGGGTAGCGGTATTTTCAAACCTGATAATGTAAGAAGTTATGTCTTCCCCCTCTGTGAAGGGAGGTAAATTAGGTGTTGTAATATGTGCACTAGCTGCACGTTGTTCCATTACTCCTTCATCTAATTGCTGTTGTGAGAAAGTTAACTTCTTATTCTCTAATTCAAGGCGAGTTTGTTCGAGCTTGCGATCCTTTTCGGTCTCTCTTAACTCATATTCTCTGTCCTTTGCTCTTTCCTCAAGTTCCCTTAATTTAACCTGTTCCTCACGTATCTTAGCTTGTTCCTCACGTACTCTTGCTCTCTCCTCACGATCAAGTCTATCACGCTCCTTTTTGTCTTCTCTTTCGATTCTCTCTCTCTTTCCTTATTCTCTTCTCTTTCTATTCTCTCTCTCTCCTTTTCTTCTTCTCTTTCCCTTTCTGTCTTTCTTCTCTCTCAATTCTCTCTCTTTCAAGTCTTTCCTGGATCTTAGCACTAATGAAAGATTCTAAATTTTTCCCTGTTATTCCTAACTTACTTCCAGCGTTCATCCAAAACTGGTATTCATCCATACTTGCAAGAATAACTTAAACTACCAGGGGAAATGAAACGGGTATTAAAGAAAACGGAGGGTTCAATTCCTGCTCTGCTCAAACTGTAAATAAACCAGAGGGCTCGATCCCTGCTTCAATTAAACAATATGTATTAACGAAAACGAAGGGTTCTATGCTGGCTCTGAGCAAACAGTAAGTAGAATGGGGTCCCTTGACCATCCAATCTTCTCACCAACAAATCAAGAGTGTCCTATGACAGTTCCCTTGATATAATAACGAGCTCAATGAAACAAGTTGTCACTGGAAAATCTCGGGTCCCTAGAGACTAATCCTCCAAAATGTTTCAAGCTCACATGAATGGTGGCAGAATTAACTATTATATCCTGCCTGACTTGACTTATAATAAATTGAGACTATAACAATCACCAAATCTTTTAAATACCTGTACTGTAGTCCTACCATAGAGAATGATTACTCATGGCTGGTGGTAACCGTCTGTGGTATGAGGCGTTGAAGTTCCAATGGCAGATTCGAGATGGACTTGAATCTTGATTCAGTAGAGTTGATCCTGGCAAGGTTGCCACTTGTGAAGGCTTATTCAGCCCTGTAACAACTTCAGTCAGTATTACTCAGGCTGGCTCCTCCTCAGGAAAATTAGTGAATAGAAAAAGAAATAACAACAGACAAACATAAACACTTTATTATATAGAAAGTATAAAATATAAAACACTTAAATATGAAATATTAATCCTACATTAAAGAAAATGAAAAATGAAAATTATAAATGATAACTGAATTCAACGCTAATAGGGGTGTCTGGTGTTGGTGACACTGTGTTGTTGAAATCGTAGCCGTTGCTGATGATGGGGGGGGGTCGCAGGTGTTGGTGACCACCACTGGCTAGTTCTTCACAGAAGATAGAGACTTGAATATTCTATCCCGATGACAGGAAAGCAGGTGCTTTACCGCTGCAATGATGAGGGGTTACGTCCTGCAGTTTCACACAGGTACGTAAAAAATGGTGAAGTCTCTGGACGTTAGTGCTTCTCCGGTTCTGCTCGTTGATTGCCAGGTGACCCTCACTGACATCCAAGCTGGAAAGATAGACAGGTTACCCACTGCTTAAATAATAACTCTCCATGGTAAGTCTGATACTTAAAAAATGTGGTGATTATTACAACAGTCAACATAGAGCAAGGCTGAAAGACTAAGTTTATTATTGATCAAAAGTGAAGCGTTCAACCAATAAATCCACTAGAATACAAGGCAGGCATGTACTTACAGTAGAGTTGGGAGCTGTGAGTCTAGTGATTTACTGTTTGACCAGAGCCCCACACGTCACCTTTCCTGGGGGGGGGGGTGGAAGAGGGAGGGGAAGGGATAGTGGGAGCTAGACTGACCCTACGTTAACAAGCAGCCGGCAATCAAACTATCACTTTAGGGGTGGGGTAGAAAAGGCGGGAAAAACGGGAGCATGACTCACCCTACCTTAACTAGTAGCCGGCAATGAAACTATCACTTTCGGGGAGGGGGAAGAAAGGCGGGAGCTTGACTTACCCTACCCTAACTAGTAGCCGGTAATGAAACTATCGTTACTATATCTCTACTCCTATCTATTGAACTTTTCCCTCATAATAAATAAATAAATAAAGACACCCATCTCCTCCATTATTCTTACTGAGACCTGGCTTAAGCAGGACAAAATTGATATCCACCCACTACCTGGATACACAGCAATCCACAACTGCAGACCATACCAAGTTGGGGGTGGTACTGCTATCTATTACTCTAACCAACTATCTTGTATTAGCACTAATTGCTTCAGTTATGAATATGGGGAATACAATTTTGCTAATTTTACTGTAAAAAAACTCAAGACGCCTACAACAATCGGTGCCATATGCCGGATACCCCATACAAACATCCGAAACTTCAGTGAGAATCTAAAGTCACTTATAACAAACAGACAAATGAACAAGCACCACCTTCTCTTAGCTGGAGACTTCAATATCAACCTGAGTCTGCTTCACTAATGATTGTGTCTGCTTCATTTATGACTGTGTCTACTTCACTTTTGACTATGTCTGTTTCACTTATGACTGTGTCTGCTTCACTGATGACTGTGTCTGCTTCACTGTTGACTGAGTCTGCTTCACTTTTGGCTGAGTCTGCTTCAGTTTTGTCTGTGTTTGCTTCACTTATGACTGTGTCTGCTTCACTTATGACTGTGTCTGCTTCACTTGTGACCGTGAGTACTTCACTTATGACTGTGTCTGCTTCACTTACTACTGAGTCTGCTTCTCTTATGATTTTGTCTGCTTCACTTATGACTGTGTCTGCTTAAATTTCGACTGTGTCTGCTTCACTTATGACTGTGTCTGCTTCGCTTATGACTGTGTCTGCTTAACTTTTGACTGTGTCTGCTTCACTTATCACTGTTTCTGCTTCACTTTTGACTGTGTCTGCTTCACTTATGACTGTGTCTGCTTCACGATCGAGTGAGTCTGCTTCACTATTGACTGTGTCTGCTTCACTTTTGCCTGTGTCTTCTTAACTTATGACTGTGTCTGCTTCACTTACGACTGTGTCTGCTTCACTTTTAACGGTGTCTGCTCCACTTTTGACTCTGTATGCTTCACTTTTGCGTGTGTCTGCTTCACTTATGTCTGTGTCTGTTTCACTTATGACTGTGTCTGCTTCATTTTTGAACGTGTCTGCTTCACTTATGACTGTGTCTTCTTAACTTTTCATTGAGTCTGCTTCACTTTTGACCGTGTCTGCTTCTCTTATGACAAGGTCTGTTTCACTTATGACTCAGTCTGATTCACTTATGACTGTGTCTGCTTCACTTAAGACTGTGTCTACTTTACTTATAACTGCATCTGCTTCACTTATGACTGTGTCTGCTTCACTTTTAACGGTGTCTGCTTCAGTTTTGACTGAGTCTGCTTCACTTTTGACTCTGTATGCTTCACTTTTGCCTGTTTGCTTCACTTATGTCTGAGTCTGTTTCACTTATGACTGTGTCTGCTTCATTTTTCACCGTGTCTTCTTCACTTTTGGCTGTGTCTGCTTCTCTTGCGACTGTGTCTGCTTCACTAATTACAGTGTGTACTTCACTTTTGACTGAGTCTGCTTCACTTATGATTGTGTCTGCTTCACTTTCGGCTGTGTCTGCTTCACTTATGACTGTGTCTGACTCATTTACGACTGTATGTGCTTCACTTATGATTGTGTATGCTTCACTTATGACTGTGTCTGCTTCACTTTTGAATGTGTCTGCTTCACTTATGACTGTGTCTGCTTCACTTATAGCTGTGTCTCCTTCATTTTGACTGTGTGTGCATCACTTATGACTGTGTCTGCTTAAGTTTTGACTGTGTCTGCTTCACTTATGACTGTGTCTGCTTCACTTATGACTGTGTCTGCTTTACTTTTGACTGTGTCTGCTTCACTTATGACTGTGTCTGCTTCACTTTTGACTGTGTCTGCTTTACTTATGACTGTGTCTGCTTCACTTATGACTGTGTCTGTTTCACGTTTGACTGAGTCTGCTTCACTTTTTACTGAGTCTGCTTCACTTTTGACTCTGCTTGCCTCACTTTTGCCTGTGTCTGCTTCACTTATGTCTGAGTCTGTTTCACTTATGACTGTGTCTGCTTCATTTTTGACCGTGTCTGCTTCACTTATGACTGTGTCTGCTTCACTTATGACTCTTATGAAGTTGTGGAAAAAGACTCTGATGTGAAGACATTTATTAAAGAAAACTTCTCGCCCCGAGTGACTTCTTCAGGATCATTTTTCCATAAAGATATATATTGAAGTCTGTGGTTGAGTACTATTGTACTACTGTAACATCAAGTATGTCATGTGATTCTTTGTTTCTTTCTCTGGTTATTTATAAAGATTTACTGTAATGGATTCGTTTAAGTTCTCAGTAAGGACATCAAACTTTATGAAAGTTTCTCAGTGACATGCAATCATGTCGATCTACTATGAGAGTAGTTTTAGACTGACATCCACTGGGAGAGTAGTTGTAGACTGACATCTACTGGGAGAGTAGTTGTAGACTGACATCTACTGGGAGAGAAGTTGTAGACTGACATATACTGGGAAAGTAGTTGTAGACTGACATCTACTGGGAGAGTATTTGTAGACTGACATCTGATTGATGGTCTCTTGAAGCCATGTATAAAGAACATATGAACAGAAGAACACTGAAGCAGGCCTGTTGGCCAATAAAACTGAACAAGATAAACTATTGAACGCAGTAATAGTTAACAGTCCACTTTTTCCCAGTGATGTGAACCAAACAAACAGTAAAGAAACTACTATGCAGATCACAAAGGACCAAACAAAAGTTACAGTACCAGGGTCAGAAATAAAGGAAGAAAGGTTACTAGGATCCCATGGTAGAAAAAGTGTTTTGCTTAGATTCCACTCACATGACTGGAAAAAAGACTTAATAATTGCATCTATTAAAGTAAAGAAAGAGGTATACATAAACGAGTGTCTTACCAATAAACGTCAGAACTTCCTGTATAGAGTCAGAAAACTTAAGCGTGAGAATAATGACACAATACACCAATGCTTCTCAAGGGATGGGAAAAATTATAGTTAGGAAAACAAATGTAGGTCAGCTGTACACAATCATGGACGAGAATGATCTATCACGATTTCTCAGGGATACTAATCTTACAGAGAATAACTAAACAATGTCCAACCTAAAAGCCTACGTAGTGTAGTGTATGTTTTGCTCCATTATTGATCAAATCTCATAGTTCAATCTCTTAGTAATTTAATAATCAACTGCCTCATTTTGTGATTTTAATGGTAAGCATAAGTCACCTTATGTAATTTTCTTATTTACTATTGTTTGCTATTGAATGCTAAAGTAGGAGAAACTTTTAGAGAGGGTGTGGTAGGTAAGTTTGGGGTGCCAGGTGTAAATGATAATGGGAGCCCTTTGATTGAACTTTGTATAGAAAGGGGTTTAGTTATAGGTAATACATATTTTAAGAAAAAGAGGATAAATAAGTATACACGATATGATGTAGGGCGAAATGACAGTAGTTTGTTGGATTATGTATTGGTAGATAAAAGACTGTTGAGTAGACTTCAGGATGTACATGTTTATAGAGGGGCCACAGATATATCAGATCACTTTCTAGTTGTAGCTACACTGAGAGTAAAAGGTAGATGGGATACAAGGAGAATAGAAGCATCAGGGAAGAGAGAGGTAAAGGTTTATAAACTAAAAGAGGAGGCAGTTAGGGTAAGATATAAACAGCTATTGGAGGATAGATGGGCTAATGAGAGCATAGGCAATGGGGTCGAAGAGGTATGGGGTAGGTTTAAAAATGTAGTGTTAGAGTGTTCAGCAGAAGTTTGTGGTTACAGGAAAGTGGGTGCAGGAGGGAAGAGGAGCGATTGGTGGAATGATGATGTAAAGAGAGTAGTAAGGGAGAAAAAAGTTAGCATATGAGAAGTTTTTACAAAGTAGAAGTGATGCAAGGAGGGAAGAGTATATGGAGAAAAAGAGAGAAGTTAAGAGAGTGGTGAAGCAATGTAAAAAGAGAGCAAATGAGAGAGTGGGTGAGATGTTATCAACAAATTTTGTTGAAAATAAGAAAAAGTTTTGGAGTGAGATTAACAAGTTAAGAAAGCCTAGAGAACAAATGGATTTGTCAGTTAAAAATAGGAGAGGAGAGTTATTAAATGGAGAGTTAGAGGTATTGGGAAGATGGAAGGAATATTTTGAGGAATTGTTAAATGTTGATGAAGATAGGGAAGCTGTGATTTCGTGTATAGGGCAAGGAGGAATAACATCTTGTAGGAGTGAGGAAGAGCCAGTTGTGAGTGTCGGGGAAGTTCGTGAGGCAGTAGGTAAAATGAAAGGGGGTAAGGCAGCCGGGATTGATGGGATAAAGATAGAAATGTTAAAAGCAGGTGGGGATATAGTTTTGGAGTGGTTGGTGCAATTATTTAATAAATGTATGGAAGAGGGTAAGGTACCTAGGGATTGGCAGAGAGCATGCATAGTTACTTTGTATAAAGGCAAAGGGGATAAAAGAGAGTGCAAAAATTATAGGGGGATAAGTCTGTTGAGTGTACCTGGTAAAGTGTATGGTAGAGTTATAATTGAAAGAATTAAGAGTAAGACGGAGAATAGGATAGCAGATGAACAAGGAGGCTTTAGGAAAGGTAGGGGGTGTGTGGACCAGGTGTTTACAGTGAAACATATAAGTGAACAGTATTTAGATAAGGCTAAAGAGGTCTTTGTGGCATTTATGGATTTGGAAAAGGCGTATGACAGGGTGGATAGGGGGGCAATGTGGCAGATGTTGCAAGTGTATGGTGTAGGAGGTAGGTTACTGAAAGCAGTGAAGAGTTTTTACGAGGATAGTGAGGCTCAAGTTAGAGTATGTAGGAAAGAGGGAAATTTTTTCCCAGTAAAAGTAGGCCTTAGACAAGGATGTGTGATGTCACCGTGGTTGTTTAATATATTTATAGATGGGGTTGTAAGAGAAGTAAATGCGAGGGTCTTGGCAAGAGGCGTGGAGTTAAAAGATAAAGAATCACACACAAAGTGGGAGTTGTCACAGCTGCTCTTTGCTGATGACACTGTGCTCTTGGGAGATTCTGAAGAGAAGTTGCAGAGATTGGTGGATGAATTTGGTAGGGTGTGCAAAAGAAGAAAATTAAAGGTGAATACAGGAAAGAGTAAGGTTATGAGGATAACAAAAAGATTAGGTGATGAAAGATTGAATATCAGATTGGAGGGAGAGAGTATGGAGGAGGTGAACGTATTCAGATATTTGGGAGTGGACGTGTCAGCGGATGGGTCTATGAAAGATGAGGTGAATCATAGAATTGATGAGGGAAAAAGAGTGAGTGGTGCACTTAGGAGTCTGTGGAGACAAAGAACTTTGTCCTTGGAGGCAAAGAGGGGAATGTATGAGAGTATAGTTTTACCAATGCTCTTATATGGGTGTGAAGCGTGGGTGATGAATGTTGCAGCGAGGAGAAGGCTGGAGGCAGTGGAGATGTCATGTCTGAGGGCAATGTGTGGTGTGAATATAATGCAGAGAATTCGTAGTTTGGAAGTTAGGAGGAGGTGCGGGATTACCAAAACTGTTGTCCAGAGGGCTGAGGAAGGGTTGTTGAGGTGGTTCGGACATGTAGAGAGAATGGAGCGAAACAGAATGACTTCAAGAGTGTATCAGTCTGTAGTGGAAGGAAGGCGGGGTAGGGGTCGGCCTAGGAAGGGTTGGAGGGAGGGGGTAAAGGAGGTTTTGTGTGCGAGGGGCTTGGACTTCCAGCAGGCATGCATGAGCGTGTTTGATAGGAGTGAATGGAGACAAATGGTTTTTAATACTTGACGTGCTGTTGGAGTGTGAGCAAAGTAACATTTATGAAGGGATTCAGGGAAACCGGCAGGCCGGACTTGAGTCCTGGAGATGGGAAGTACAGTGCCTGCACTCTGAAGGAGGGGTGTTAATGTTGCAGTTTAAAAACTGTAGTGTAAAGCACCCTTCTGGCAAGACAGTGATGGAGTGAATGATGGTGAAAGTTTTTCTTTTTCGGGCCACCCTGCCTTGGTGGGAATCGGCCGGTGTGATAATAAAAACTATTGTTTGCTTAAATATTAGCTGAATTGATACTTTCTCTGTCCATATTGCTACCTCATTTTTACAATCAATACAATTTACTCTTAACATTTTTGACAATATTTAATTACCATTACTTGTCTAATTACCATAACCCTCTTTTAATACCACATTTACTGTCTTAGATTACTCTTAATTACCTTGTACTGCCAAATAACCTCTAGTATAACTGCCAGTGAAATACTGAATCCAAATAACTGTTCCTAAAATTTAATACTTGAAATAAACATTACTTTTTCACTTTCTTTTTTTTTTTTTTTGCTAAATAATCTTTTTTTGTAACCATTATTACTTACAAAAATTTTACTAAACACCATATTAACTTCCAGTCAATTTTACTTTTGTACAATAGTCATTATTTTATACTTTTCATAACATTTTGTTGCCAAATTTTCAAGTTTGTATATTCAATTCCAACCTTTATATTATCCTTTGTACCTGTGTACCTGTGTACCTGTCTACCATCTTACTATCATATTATAACGAAGTCATTGCCATTGTTATTTTTTACTTATTATTTTTTTTTGTAGTTTAATTTGTGAATTTTATTTTGTCAATTTAAATCTAGTTATACTCTTGATCTTGTTAACAACCTATATCAGACCCTAGTGCATTTGCAGGTACCATTTTAATTTGTATTTTTATATTATAAGTTTATACCTAGTTGTGCTTTAGCTCATTCTAGCTCAATACATAAACAACAATAAATTCATTATATTAGACCTTAGTGCAATTATAAAAGTGAGTCTGTTGATACTTGTATTTTTTTTTAGGATTAGTTTATACCTAGTTGTACTTTAGCTCATTCTAGCACAACGCATAGACAATATCAATTTCATTTTGTTTATTAGTGACTGTACTCTATATGACCAAAGTGCTTTAGCAGTATACTTATCCAAACCTCCCACCACTACAGAAATCAGTATTAGAACTCCCCACATAATACAGGATATAAACAACCACTATTTAAACCTAAAAGATGAACGATCACGTTGACCCTGATCTAAACCTCCATAATCTAACACACAATCAAAACTTTTTGGAAAGTAACTGCCTTTATGATACAGCATCACAAGCCAGCTCAATCCTGAACACTGCTCAAAGTCTATCAGTTCTTAACTACAACATCAGGTCCTTAAGCAAACACTATGATGACCTCCTGGCACTCCTTGAGTCACTAAAGACACCCTTCTCCTCCATTATTCTTACTGAGACCTGGCTTAAGCAGGACAAAATTGATATTTACCCACTACCTGGATACACAGCAATCCACAACTGCAGACCATACCAAGTTGGGGGTGGTACTGCTATCTATTACTCTAACCAACTATCTTGTATTAGCACTAATTGCTTCAGTGATCAATATGGGGAATACAATTTTGCTAATTTTACTGTAAAAAAACTCCAGATGCCTACAACAATCGGTGCCATATGCCGGATACCCCATACAAACATCCCAAACTTCAGTGAGAATCTAAAGTCACTAATAACAAACAGACAAATGAACAAGCACCACCTTCTCTTAGCTGGAAACTTGAATATCAACCTGAGTCTGCTTCACTTATGATTGTGTCTGCTTCACTTATGACTGTGTCTACTTTTGACTATGTCTGTTTCACTTATGACTGTGTCTGCTTCACTGTTGACTGAGTCTGCTTCACTTTTGAGTGAGTCTGCTTCACTTATGACTGTGTCTGCTTCACTTGTGACCATGACTACTTCACTTATGACTGTGTCTGCTTCACTTACTACTGAGTCTGCTTCTCTTATGATTTTGTCTTCTTCACTTATGACTGTGTCTGTTTAAGTTTTGACTGTGTCTGCTTAACTTATGACTGTGTCTGCTTAACTTTTGACTGTGTCTGCTTCACTTATGACTGTTTCTGCTTCACTTATGACTGTGTCTGCTTCACTTATGACTGTGTCTGCTTCACGTTCGAGTGAGTCTGCTTCACTTTTGACTGTGTCTGCTTCACTTTTGCCTGTGTCTTCTTAACTTATGACTGTGTCTGCTTCTCTTACGACTGTGTCTGCTTCACTTTTGACGGTGTCTGCTTCACTTTTGACTCTGTATGCTTCACTTTTGATTGTGTCTGCTTCACTTTTGACCGTGTCTGCTTCTCTTATGAAAAGGTCTGTTTCACTTATGACTCAGTCTGATTCACTTATGACTGTGTCTGATTCACTTAAGACTGTGTCTGCTTTACTTATAACTGCATCTGCTTCACTTATGACTGTGTCTGCTTCACTTTTGACGGTGTCTGCTTCACTTTTGACTGAGTCTGCTTCACTTTTGACTCTGTATGCTTCACTTTTGCCTATGTTTTCTTCACTTATGTCTGAGCCTGTTTCACTTATGACTTTGTCTGCTTCATTTTTTACCGTGTCTTCTTCACTTATGGCTGTGTCTGCTTCTCTTGCGACTGTGTCTACTTCACTAATTACAGTGTGTACTTCACATTTGACTGAGTCTGCTTCACTTATGATTGCGTCTGCTTCACTTATGACTGTGTCTGCTTCACTTTCGGCTGTGTCTGCTTCACTTATGACTGTGTCTGCTTCACTTATGACTGTGTCTGCTTCACTTTTGACTGTGTCTGCTTCACTTTTGATTGTGTCTGCTTCACTTTTGCCTGTGTCTGCTACACTTATGACTCTGTCTGTTTCACTTATGACTGCGTCTGCTTCACTTTTTACCGTGTCTGCTTCACTTATGGCTGTGTCTGCTTCTCTTGCGACTGTGTCTGCTTCACTAATTACAGTGTGTACTTCACATTTGACTGAGTCTGCTTCACTTATGATTGCGTCTGCTTCACTTATGACTGTGTCTGCTTCACTTTCGGCTGTGTCTGCTTCACTTATGACTGTGTCTGCCTCATTTACGACTGTATCTGCTTCACTTATGATTGCGTCTGCTTCACTTATGACTGTGTCTGCTTCACTTTTGAATGTGTCTGCTTCACTTATGACTGTGTCTGCTTCACTTATCGCTATGTCTAATTCATTTTGACTCTGTGCGCTTCACTTATGACTGTGTCTGCATCACTTATGATTGTGTTTGCTTCACTTTTGACTGTGTCTGCTTCTCTTTTGCCTGTGTCTGCTTCACTCATGACTGTGTCTGCTTCACTTATGACTGTGTCTGCTTCACTTTTGACTGTGTCTGCTTCACTTTTGATTGTGTCTGCTTCACTTTTGCCTGTGTCTGCTACACTTATGACTCTGTCTGTTTCACTAATGACTGCGTCTGCTTCACTTTTTACCATGTCTGCTTCGCTTATGACTGAGTCTGCTTCACTTATGAGTGTCTGCTTCACTTTTGACTCTTTCTGGTTTACTTATAACTTTGCTTAACTTATGACAGTGTCTTTTTCACTTTTGACTGTGACTGCTTCACATATGTCTGAGCTTGCTTCACCTATGACTGTGTCTGCTTCACTTATGACTGTGTCTGCTTCACTTATGACTGTGCCTCCTTCACTTATGACTGTGCCTGCTTCACTTATGACTCTGCTTCACTTATGACTGTGTCTCCTTCACTCATGGCTGTGCCTGCTTCACTTTTTATTGTCATTTTCTTATGACTGTGTCTGTTTCACTTTTGAATGTGACTGCTTCACTTATGATTGTGCTTGCTTCACCTATGACTGTGTCTGTTTCACTTTTGAATGTGACTGCTTCACTTATGACTGTGCTTGCTTCACTTATGACTGTGTCTGCTTCACTTATGTCTGTGCCTGCTTCACTTATGTCTGTGTCTGCTTCACTTATGACTGTGTCTGCTTCAATTTTGACTGTGCTTAACTTATTACTGTGTCTGCTTCACTTTTGACCGTGTCTGCATCACTTATGACTGTGTCTGCTTCACTTATGGCTGTGTCTGCTTCACTTATGACTGTGCATGCTTCACTTATGACTCTGCTTCACTTATGACTGAGTCTGGTTCACTTGTGACTGTGTCTTCTTCTCTTATGACTTTGTCTTCTTCACTTATGAGTGAGCTTCATTTATGACTGTCTCTGCTTCACTTATGACTGTGTCTGCTTCACTTATGACTAAGTCTGCTTCACTTATGAGTGTGTTTGCTTCACTTATGACTGTGTCTGCTTCTCTTATGACTGGGTCTGTTTAACTAATGACTGTGTATGCTTCACTTTTGACTGTGTCTGCTTCACTTCTAACTGGGCTTTGCTTATAACTTTGTATGCTTCACTTATGAAAGAGTCTGCTTCACTTATGACTGTCTCTGCTTCAGTTATGACTGTTCATGATTCATTTATGACTGAGTCTACTTGTCTGCTTCTCTTATGACTGTGATTGCTTCACTTTTGACTGTGCCTGCTTCAGTTACGACTCCGCTTAACTTATGACAGTGTCTCCTTCACTTGTGACTGTGTCTGCTTCACTTATGACTGTGTCTGCTTCTCTTGCGATGTGTCTACTTCAATAATTACAGTGTATACTTCACTTTTGACTGAGTCTGCTTCACTTATGACTGTGTCTGCTTCACTTATGTGTGTCTGCTTCACTGTCGAGTGTGTCTGCTTCACTTATGACTGCGTCTGCTTCACTTATGACTGAATCTGCTTCACTTATGGCTGTGTCTACTTCACTTTTGACTATGTCTGCTTCACTTATGACTGTGTCTGCTTCACTTTTGCCTGTGTTTGCTTCACTTTTTCCTGTGTCTGCTTCACTTATGACTGTGTGTGCTTCACTTATGACTGAGTCTGCTTCACTTATGACTCCGTCTGTTTCAATTATGACTGTGTCTGCTTCACTTATGACTGAGTCTGCTTCATGTTCGAGTGAGTCTGCTTCAGTTTTGACTGTGTCTGCTTCACTTTTGCCTGTGTCTTCTTAACTTATGACTGTGTCTTCTTCACTTTTGATTGTGTCTGCTTCACTTTTGACCGTGTCTGCTTCTCTTATGACTAGGTCTGTTTCACTTATGACTCAGTCTGATTCACTTATGACTGTGTCTGCTTCACTTAAGACTGTGTCTGCTTTACTTATAACTGCGTCTGCTTCACTTATGACTGTGTCTGCTTCACTTTTGACGGTGTCTGCTTCACTTTTGACTGAGTCTGCTTCACTTTTGACTCTGTATGCTTCACTTTTGCCTGTGTTTGCTTCACTTATGTCTGAGTCTGTTTCACTTATGGCTGTGTCTGCTTCTCTTGCGACTGTGTCTGCTTCACTAATTACAGAGTGTACTTCAATTTTAACTGATTCTGCTTCACTTATGATTGTGTCTGCTTCACTTATGATTGTGTCTGCTTCACTTTCGGCTGTCTCTGCTACACTTATGACTGTGTCTGCCTCATTTACGACTGTATCTGCTTCACTTATGATTGCGTCTGCTTCACTTATGACTGTGTCTGCTTCACTTTTGAATGTGTCTACTTCACTTATGACTGTGTCTGCTTCACTCATGGCTGTGTCTCCTTCATTTTTGACTGTGTGCGCTTCATTTATGACTGTGTCTCTTATGACTGTGTCTGCATCACTTATGATTGTGTCTGCTTCACTTTTGACTGTGTCTGCTTCACTTTTGCCTGTGTCCTCTTCACTCATGACTGTGTCTGCTTCACTTATGACTGTGTCTGCTTCACTTTTGACTGTGTCTGCTTCACTTTTGACTGTGTCTGCTTCACTTTTGCCTGTGTCTGCTTCACTTATGACTCTGTCTGTTTCACTGATGACTGTGTCTGCTTCACTTTTTACCGTGTCTGCTTCACTTATGACTGAGTCTGCTTCACGTATGAGTGTCTGCTTCACTTTTGACTCTTTCTGGATTACTTATGACTTTGCTTAACTTATGACTGTGTCTTTTTCACTTTTGACTGTGACTGCTTCACATATGACTGTGCTTGCTTCACCTATGACTGTGTCTGCTTCTCTTATGACTGTATCTGCTTCACTTATGACTGTGCCTGCTTCACTTATGACTGTGTCTGCTTCACTTATGACTGTGCTTAACTTATGACTGTGTCTGCTTCACTTATGACTGTGTCTGCATCACTTATGACTGTGTCTGTTTCACTTATTACTGTCCTTTTCTTATGACTGTGTCTGTTTCACTTTTGAATGTACTGCTTCACTTATGACTGTGCTTGGTTCACCTATGACTGTGTCTGCTTCACTTATGACTGTGTCTGCTTCACTTATGACTGTGCCTGCTTCACTTATGACTCTGCCTGTTTCACTTATGACTCTGCTTCATTTATGATTGTGCCTGCTTCAATTATGACTGTGCTTAACTTATGACTGTGTCTGCTTCACTTATGACTGTGTCTGCTTCACTTATGGCTGTGTCTCCTTCACTTATGACTGTGCCTTCTTCACTTATGACCCTGCTTTACTTATGACTGTGTCTGCTTCACTCGTGACTGTGTCTGCTTCACTAATGACTGAGTCTGGTTCACTTATGACTGTGTCTTCTTCTCTTATGACTTTGTCTGCTTCACTTATGACTGAGCTTCATTAATGACTGTCTCTGCTTCACTTATGACTGTGTCTGCTTCACTTATGATTGTGTCTGCTTCACTTATGACAGTGCTTCACTTATGACTGTGCTTCACTTATGACTAAGTCTGCTTCACTAATGAGTGTGTTTGCTTCACTTATCACTGTGTCTGCTTCTCTTATGACTGGGTCTGTTTAACTAATAACTGTGTATGCTTCACTTTTGACTGTGTCTGCTTCACTTCTAACTGGGCTTTGCTTATAACTTTGTATGCTTCACTTATGAAGGAGTCTGCTTCACTTATGACTGTCTCTGCTTCAGTTATGACTGTTCATGAATCATTTCTGACAGAGTCTGCTTGTCTGCTTCTCTTATGACTGTGAATCCTTCACTTATGACTGTGCCTGCTTCACTTATGACTCCGCTTAACTTATGACTGTGTCTCCTTCACTTGTGACTTTGTCTGCTTCACTTATGACTGTGTCTGCTTGTCTTGCGACTTTGTCTGCTTCACTAATTACAGTGTGTACTTCACTTTTGACTGAGTCTGCTTCACTTATTATTGTGTCTACTTCACTTATGTGTGTCTGCTTCACTGTCGAGTGTGTCTGCTTCACTTATGACTGCGTCTGCTTCACTTATAACTGTGTCTGCTTCAGTTTTGACTGCTTCACTTATGACTGTGTCTGGTTCACTTACGACTGAGTCTGCTTCACTTATGATTGTGTCTGCTTCACTTATGACTGTGTCTACTTCATTTTCGACTATGTCTGCTTCACTTATGACTGTGTCTGCTTCACTTATGACTGTGTCTACTTCACTTTTGACTGAGTCTGCTTAACTTATTATTGTGTCTGCTTCACTTATGTGTGTCTGCTTCACTGTCGAGTGTCTGCTTCACTTATGACTGCATCTGCTTCACTTATAACTGTGTCTACTTCATTTTTGACCGTGTCTGCTTCACTTATGACTTGGTGTGCTTCACTTATGACAGTCTGCTTCACTTATGACTGTGTCTGCTTAAGATTTGACTGTCTGCTTCTCTTATGACTATGTCTGCTTCACTTTTGACTGTGTCTGCTTCACTTATGACTGTGTTTGCTTCACTTTTCACTGTGTTTGCTTCACTTATGACTGTGTCTGCTTCAATTATGACTGTGTCTGCTTCACGTTTGACTGAGTCTTCTTCACTTTTGACTGAGTCTGCTTCACTTTTGACTCTGTCTGCTTCACTTTTGCCTGTGTCTGCTTCACTTATGTCTGTGTCTGTTTCATTTATGACTGTGTCTGCTTCATTTCTGACCGTGTCTGCTTCACTTATGACTGTGTCTGCTTCACTTATGACTGTGTCTGCTTCATTTCTGACCTTGTCTGCTTCATTTCTGACCGTGTCTGCTTCACTTATGACTGTGTCTGCTTCACTTATGATTGTTATGAAGTTGTGGAAAAAGACTCTGTTGTAAAGAAAACTTCTCGCCCCGAGTGACTTCTTCAGGATCATTTTTCCACAAAGATATATATTAAAGTCTGTGGTTGAGTACTATTGTACTACTGTAACATCAAGTATGTCATGTGATTCTTTGTTTCTTTCTCTGGTTATTTATAAAGTTTTACTGTAATGGATTCGTTTAAGTTCTCAGTAAGGTCATCAAACTTTATGAAAGTTTCTCAGTGACATTCAATCATGTCGATCTACTTTGAGAGTAGTTGTAGACTAACATCCAATGGGAGAGTAGTTGTAGACTGACATCTACTGGGAGAGTAGTTGTAGACTGACATCTACTGGGAGAGTAGTTGCAGACTGACATCTACTGTCAGAGTAGTTGTAGACTGACATCTACTGTCAGAGTAGTTGTTGACTGACATCTACTAGGAGAGTAGTTGTAGACTGAGATCCACTGGGAGAGTAGTTGTTGACTGACATCTACTGGGAGAGTAGTTGTAGACTGACATCTACTGGGAGAGTAGTTGCAGACTGACATCTACTGTCAGAGTAGTTGTAGACTGACATATACTGGGAGAGTAGTTGTTGACTGACATCTACTGGGAGAGTAGTTGTAGACTGACGTCTGATTGATGATCTTTTGAAGCCATGTATATGAGAACATATGAAAAGAGGAACACGGAAGCAGGCCTGTTGGCCCATAAAACTTAACAAGATAACCTATGGGATGCAGTAATAGTTAACAGTCCACTTTTTTCCAGTGATATGAACCAAACAAACAGTAAAGAAACTACTATGCAGATCACAAAGGACCAAACAAAAGTTACAGTACCAGAGTCAGATATAAATAAAGGTTACTAGGATCCCATGGTAGAAAAAGTGTTTTGCTTAGATTCCACTCACATGACTGGAAAAAAGACTTAATAATTGCATCTATTAAAGTAAAGAAAGAGGTATACATAAACGAGTGTCTTACCAATAAACGTCAGAACCTCCTTTATAGAGTCAGAAAACTTAAGCGTGAGAATAATGACACAATTCACCAATGCTTCTCAAGGGATGGGAAAATTATAGTTAGGAAAACAAATGTAGGTCAACTGTACACAATCACGGACGAGAATGATCTATCACGATTTCTCAGGGATACTAATCTTACAGAGAATGACTAAAAAATGTCCAACCTTAAAGCCTGCGTAGTGTAGTGTATGTTTTGCTCCATTATTGTTCAAATCTCATAGTTCAATCTCTTAGTAATTTAATAATCAACTGCCTCATTTTGTGATTTTAATAGTAAGCATAAGTCACCTTATGTAATTTTCTTTTTTACTATTGTTTGGTTAAATATTAGCTGAAATGATACTTTCTCTGTCCATATTGTTACCTCATTTTTATTATCAGTACAATTTACTCTTAACATTTTTGACATTATTTAATTACCATTACTTGTCTAATTACCATAACCTGTTTTAATACCACTTTTACTATCTTAGATTACTCTTAATTACCTTGTAGTGCCAAATAACCTCTAGTATAACTGCCAGTGCAATACTGAATCCAAATAACTGTTCTTAAAATTTAATACTTGAAATAAACATTACTTTTTCACTTTCTTTTTTTTTTTTTTTGCTAATTAATCTTTTTTTTTTGTAACCATTATTACTTACTAAAATTTTATTAAACACCATATTTACTTCCAGTCAATTTTACTTTTGTACATTAATCATAATTTTATACTTTTCATAACATTTTGTTGCCAAATTTTCAAGTTTGTATATTCAACTCCAACCTTTATATTATCCTTTGTAACTGTGTACCTGTTTACCTGTGTACCTGTCTACCATCTTACTATCATATTATAACCATGTCATTGCCATTGTTATTTTTTAATTATTATTTTTTTTGTAGTTTAATTTGTGAATTTTATTTTGTCAATTTAAATTTAGTTATACTCTTGATCTTGTTAACAACCTATATCAGACCCTGGTGCAATTGCAAGTACCATTTTAATTTGCATTTTTATATTATAAGTTTATACCTAGTTGTGCTTTAGCTCATTCTAGCTCAATACATAAACAACAATAAATTCATTATATTAGACCTTAGTGCAATTATGAGAGTGAGTCTGGTGCCACTTGTAATTTTTTTTTTAGTATTAGTTTATACCTAGTTGTACTTTAGCTCATTCTAGCACAACGCATAGACAATATCAATTTTATTTTGTTTATTAGTGACTATACTCTATATGACCAAAGTGCTTTAGCGGTATACTTATCCTAACCTCCCACCACTACAGAAATCAGTATTAGAACTCACCACATAATACAGGATATAAACAACCACTATTTAAACCTAAAAGATGAACGATCACTTTGACCCACATTCGTCTCTCGACCTCCGGGGAGAGAGGACGCACGCCTAGTAGCTACACCTGCCCTCTGGTGGTGACCTTTAGCAACTAGAAGACAAAATGGCGTACCGAGTGGGACAGAGGATTAACACTGTTTGTATACAGCTGATACGTGGCACACTTACTGGAACTACGATGCATACATTGCTGCCTGCTATCATCAGGGACGCCTATGGTGTCCCCAACGAGGAAGTTTATGGTGTTGCCTTAAATGGGATGAACAGAGTTTTCCTGAAACTGAATCATACCGGCGTCTACGACAGACTTGTTGACGAGTACCAGGAGAGGAAGGTGACAGTGAACTCGGCAGTGGAGGTTGTTCTGCATGACGTATCCAGGTACTACACATGGGTGAAGGTGAGAAATGTCCCTTTCGAGGCGACGGCGTATAGTATACAGGAGGTATTCCATAACTACGGAAAAGTCCATTCGGCAACGATGGGAGTATGGACAGAGGGGCCATATAAGGGAAGACCTGAGGGTTCTTATACCCTCAAAATGACGTTGGCTAGGCCTATACCGTCCTATGTCATGCTGGTGGAGTCCAGGACGCAAGTCTTTGTACACTATGCCGGCCAGAGAAAGACCTGTCGACTCTGTAGCTCATATGAACATATGGCAGCACAGTGTCCTAGAAAGCAACCTACCAGGGCTCCTGGTACGTTGGCAGTGGAGCAGAGACCATGTGAGTTGATGCCTGAGTTGCGAGAGGAGGAAACAGTGACGAGTGGTAGATGGAGCGAAGAAGTAGAACGGGAAGTATCGACGGTCGGTACCTGTGTTACCCTCCCGGAGGTGACAGGGGAGGGGCCCCCATCGCCTGAGGGACGGGTGGACGTGGAAGAGTCTACCCAGGAGAAGCTGCTGGAAGCGGTTCTGCAGGAGTTTTTCGAAGAGAAGGTGGCCGGGGAGGATGGTCCTGAGAAGTCAAGTGAGATGCAGCTGATGGTTGAGCAGCAGGGACAGGTGAAGGGTCCGAGGAATGACAGAGAGGACATGGAAGTGGTGGTGGAAGTCCATCAGGAGGACGTGCAGGACGTAGATTTGTGTGTGAGTGAGAGCTCACGAAAAAGAACTGCGGGTGCTTTTGACCTAGATGAGGTTTTAACACCTGGGCAGAGACCCGGGAAGAAGTCATGGGTAGTGGTAGGGGAAAAGGCAAGCAGGGGAGGGGGTGTACCGGGGAAGATCAGTGGGAGGGGGCAAGGAGGGGCTGGTGGACAGGCTAGAAAAAAGGATAAAAATGGTACAGGTACTGAGAAAGGTGAAGTGAGTAAGATACAGCGGCATAGGGGTAAACCCCCTCTTCTGGCAAATTCAAGTGTGTCACAATAAATGTCAATGGGCTTAAATCTGAGGTAAAAAGGGTTTGGTTAGAGTGGTTTTTACGAAGGTTTGATGTGGATGTATGTTTTTTGCAGGAGCATAACCATAGGTTAGGGAGTGAATTGAGTTTGAGGGGTTATAAAATGTTTGTCAGTAATGCTTTGCAATTAAAAGGAGGGGTAGCAGTAGCTGTAAAGGAGACCAGCCCATTGCGTGTCATGGGTTGGGAGGAGGGGGGAGGGGGGAGGGTTGTAAGGGTAGATGGGCACTGGGGGGTGGGGAGAGTATGTTTCATTGGTGTATATATGCCGGCACGTAACAATGTTAGAGTCAAAGTTGATTTTGTACGTAATGTTTTGATGTATTATTTGCGAGGTTTACCTTCTATAACTGTACTTGGAGGTGACTGGAACTGTGTGATTAGGTATGGTGATGTGACGCCGAGGGGGGCAGGATGTGTTTTAGGTGCGCTAAGGGATGTGTTAAGGGATGTGGGAGTTGTAGATGTGGTGGGTAGGGGGAGTATGGGGTGGAGCACACGTTCATTCGTGGGAATTATGGGGCGAGGTTAGATAGGATATATGTGATGCAGGGGATTGGTGTGGAGAGAGTGAGGGCTTTTGATGTCGGTTTTTCGGATCACAGGGCGGTGATAGCTGATCTGCGGGTGGATGGTATAGTACGCATATATGCTGGGTATTGGAAATTGAATGTGAGGCTTCTGCAGGAGAGGGATGAAGGCTCATCCTTTGAGGAATGGTGGAGACATTGCTGGGAGGGTAGGGATGGTGGGATGGATTTGCTTGACTGGTGGGAGATGCGGGCAAAGACAGCAATAGCAGAGTTTTTTAGGATACGTGGAAAGGAACAGGCAAGGTGGAGATATGGTTTGCAAAACTACCTGGAGGGACAGCTAAATGCTGTTTACGACGGGGGGGGAAGGGAAGATGTGCGAGGTGAGGTGGATGGTTTAAGGAGTAGGATTGAAGGATTGCATAATGAAAGGTTTAATGCGATTAGAGTTAGGGCAGGATTAGAGGAGGTGTTAAAGAGTGATCGACCATCAGGTTATGTCCTGAGAAAATTTAGGGAAAGGCAGATGGTGACTACCATAGCGCATCTAGTGGTCGCTGATGGGGGGGAGGATATGTGGTGGGTCAAGGTCTTACTGATACAGATGATATTAGTGGTTATGCTGATTATTGGTTTAGGGATAAATGGAGGAGGAACAAGGAAGTTGTCAGTGAGGAGGTATTTGGGGTTATGCAGAATACTATTGTATTGGGACAAGAGGAACGGGAAATGCTGGAGGGTAGTATTAGTGAGGAGGAGGTGGGGGAGGCGGTTTACGGGATGAGTCAGGGTAAGACGCCGGGCATTGATGGAATACCGAATGATTTTTATAGAGTTTATTGGGAATGCATTAGGTATGGGTTAGTGGAAGTCTTGAATCATATGTGGAGCAGTGGGAGGATGGGGAAGACCCAGAAAACAGGGATCGTTGTGTTGGTGCCGATGAAGAAGGATGGGAAAGTATTGAATGATTATAGAGCAATATCCTTAATGTGTGCAGATTATAAAATTTATGCTAAAATTCTGGGCAATAGACTGAAGAAGGTTTTAGGATCAGTGGTACATGGGGGACAGTCTGGCATTCCGGGAAGAAGTATGAGGGACGGGCATAGTCACATAAGGGATTTTATTGAGGACTGCACCGGAGGGGGAATACTTGGATTAGATTGGGCTAATGCGTATGATTGTGTGAATAGGGATTTCTTAAAAGTTTGTTTGGAACAGTTGGGTTTGGGGGAGAAGGTGGTGAGATGGGTGCAAACCTTGTATGAGGGAGCAGTTATTAGGGTACAGGTTAATGGTAAGTTGCGGGACCCAGTACTGATGGAGAGAGGTTTGAGGCAGGGCTGTCCACTCTCTCAGTTATTGTTTGCCTGCGTACAGAATCCATTTTATGGGCTGGTGGATGAGGTGATGAATGAACATGGGATTAGGGGGGGTGGGCGTTGGGGGATTGTGGGGTACGTAGATGATACTACTGTGTTGGTAAGGCATGAGGAAGATCTAAGGAAAGTTGGTGGAATCATTCAGATTTTTGGGGACGCCACGGGTATGAGAGTTAATTTAATGAAGTCGAGACTATTAGAGGTGGGGGATTGGGTGGGAGGGGGCTTGGGGGAGGGTTTGGGATGGTCAGTACTGGACAGAATTAAGGTTTGTGGAATATGGTACATGGAGGAAGTGCAGGAGAGTAGGAAGATAAATTCGGAATTAGTTACGAGCAGGGTTTTGGGTAGGCTAGGTGGCTTAAGGGCTAGGGACGTAACATTACAGCAGAGAGTTTTAGTGGTCAACTCTCTGGTTTACAGTAAGGTGTGGGGAGTGGCTGAGGTGTTCCCTTTAAGAGCAGAGGATATTGCAGAAATCCAGAGGAAGGTTCTAAGGTATGTGTGGGGGTTTGGGAGGGCATGGTTGAGCAAGGACGTGGTGATGACGGAGGGGAGACGTGGGGGTCTTGGCCTGATGTCATTGGGTCATAGAGTAATGGCTTTATAT
The DNA here is from genome assembly GCF_038502225.1 of Cherax quadricarinatus. Classification (NCBI taxonomy): domain Eukaryota; kingdom Metazoa; phylum Arthropoda; class Malacostraca; order Decapoda; family Parastacidae; genus Cherax; species Cherax quadricarinatus. The sequence goes on along the minus strand of NC_091333.1, from coordinate 29,409,293 downwards.
ATTAAACAAAGATATATCCGGACTGGGGGGAACAGGGGAGTCAGGGTAGGTAGGGTAATGGAGGATGCACGAAGATGGTGGTGTGGAAGGGATTTGCGGTATTGTGAGGATATGTTGAGGGTTTTATTACATGTTAAACAGGTGTCCACGTTAAAGGTCAAACGAATGGTGGGTGCCGTGGTAGGCAAGGGTGTCTTACAGGGACTTGCTGTATATCCAACATATGACTGGATAAGCATATGGAGGAAGTTTGGCTTGCTTAGAATAACAGCGAGGGTACGAGAGTTAGTATATCGTTTTCTGATGGGAATATTGGCCTCTAGGGATGTGTTATATAAAATTGGTCTTGTGAGAGAGGACTCATGCTTGCATTGTGGGGACATCGAAACGGCTTTTCATGCGGTATATTTTTGTCCCTCTTTGGAGGGGGTGAGGTTATGGATGTTGAGAGTTATCAGACTTTTGGGGGGGGGACAATGGCCATTCCTACGGGCCTTAATGTTGGATGTAACTGGGGTGCCGGGTGATGTGGGTAGAGCCTTAATGTATGTTATGACGGATTATTTACATGTATCTTGGGGGATGAGGGAGGTTAGGGGAGAGTTGAGGATAAAAGCGTTAGCAGCGAGATTTTATAGAACTATGTGTAGGAATAGGCAAGTCTATGGTGGGAGGTGGGTAGTTAGTTTTTCGGAGGGTTACCGGAATCTCACTGTGGGGGGCCTTCTCCTCATGAACCCAGGGGGCGGGCAAAGGGTTGGTCTCCTACCGGGGGACACATGAGGGTGGGTTGGTTTAGGCTTCTTTGTAGTGTGGATGGTGGGAGGGTTATGAATAGAGTGGAAGGGAGATGAATGAGGATTTGGAATCTATGGTTATGTTCACTGCATACAGGATAACCTTAAAAACCATGATGACTAAACCTTGGGATCTCGGGTTTAGAGCAGAATGATGTTAAGATAAGCACACAAGTTAACTTGATCGTTGTATAACTTATGTTTGCGAAGTGCTGTGAACCTGCACAGTTGCTTTGTGGGAAAAATTTTCTGCTATGTTTATATATGAAATCATGATCTTTGGCTTAGTCAATTTTATAATCACATATAATGACACCTTTTTCTATGTACCTAATCATGTTATGTAATGATATATGAATTATAATGAATAGTGAGGTATTAAGTTAGGAGTGGACAATTTTATTGTGAGATGCCCTTAATGGGGTTTCTGTGAGATTGTAAACTGGTTTTGTTCAATGGTGTTATTGGGGAAAAAATAAGGATGGAACATGTACGAACTTGTATGTCAATATTTTTAATTATGACTACTGTATGTGCATGAGGAATTTTTATTCCCATGATAACGCCCAGTATAATAACATTGATAATAGGGAAAAGGGGGGGGGGTAGTATGTGCCGGCACGAAGTAAGTGCGGCGAGTCTTTAGGCAATGAGAATTATAATTATATGCTAATTATTTGTTTATATATTATCTTTTAGACTGTTTATATATAAAAAAAAAACAGCAATGATGTACTAGTGTTTCAAATAGGGAGATAAGGTTTTTATGTCCTGTAACTAGACAGTTTTGATACCTTATGTTAGGATTTTGTTAGTTGTATGGGTTGATACTTGCGTATATAATGTTATGTCTTTTACTTGAGGGTGTTTCCTGCCCAGTGTTTATGTGGGGAGTTTCATTGTGATAAGTACCAATGTAATGTATATTGTCGGCTTTGGTTTGCCTAATGTTTAAATTAATGTTCTTATAATTTTAATTTTTGTATGTTAAATAATATTTATTGTGCACTTTGTGCAAGGGGTCTAATTGTACAGAGTTGTGGGGGATTTATGTGGACACAGACATAAAATTTTGAGTTTTTGGTTTTTGCTAATTTTTTTGTTCGGTGCTGGAGCTCTCTCGCTCTTTATTATGTTAAGAGTTTCCTGCTATTTGCGGGAAGTATTATGTGGTATGTCTTTGTAATTTTATTGTAGGGTTGGGTTAGCCTTTGTTTAATTATTGTAATGTATAATTTTATCCTTCGTATGCTGCATCATATCATCTGTGTACTTTGTGCAAGGAGGTTTTACTGTACTGTATAATAGGCATGATTTGTAGGTTTAGAATTTGTTGATGTTTTTTCTGAGCAGGTGTTATCCTGTTCGTTTCATTGTTCGGTGATGGTATATTCTTTAATACAATATGAATGTAACACTTGTGGTATGCTATGGGGTTGATGGTAGGTCATTGTATTTTCAAACGGTTAATAATTGTGTTCTTTTATTTATTTATATCTTGTACTGTGTCCTTTTAAATAAAAATATAAAAAAAAAAAAAAAAAAAAAAAAAAAAAATCCTCCATAATCTAACACTCAATCAAAACTTATTGGAAGCCTTTATTACACAGCATCACAAGCCAGCACTATCCTGAACACTGCTCAAAGTCTATCAGTTCTTAACTACAACATCAGGTCTTTAAGCAAACACTATGATGACCTCCTGGCACTCCTTGAGTCACTAAAGACACCCTTCTCCTCCATTATTCTTACTGAGACCTGGCTTAAGCAGGACAAAATTAATATCTACCCACTACCAGGATACACAGCAATCCACAACTGCAGACCATACCAAGTTGGGGTTGGTACTGCTTTCTACTACTCTAACCAACTATCTTGTATTAGCACTAATTGCTTCAGTGATGAATATGGGGAATGCATTTTTGCTAATTTTACTGTAAAAACCTCAAGACGCCTATAACAATCGGTGCCATATACCGGATACCCCATACAAACATCCCAAACTTCAGTGTGAATCTAAAGTCACTAATAACAAACAGACAAATGAACAAGCACCACCTTCTCTTAGCTGGAGACTTCAATATCAACCTGAGTCTGCTTCACTTATGATTGTGTCTGCTTCACTTATGACTGTGCCTACTTCACTTTTTATTGAGTCTGCTTCTCTTTTGAGTGTGTCTGCTTCACTTTTGCGTGTGTTTGCTTAAATTATGACTATGTCTGCTTCACTTATGACTGTGTCTGCTTCACTTTTGACCGTGTCTGCTTCACTTATGATTGTGTCTGCTACACTTACGACTGAGTCTGCTTCTCTTATGATTTTGTCTGCTTCACTTATGACTGTGTCTGCTTAAGTTTTGACTGTGTCTGCTTCACTTATGACTGTGTCTGCTTCGCTTATGACTGTGTCTGCTTCACTTATGACTGTTTGTGCTTCACTTTTGACTGTGTCTGCTTCATTTACGACTGTGTCTGCTTCACGTTTGAGTGAGTCTGCTTCACTTTTGACTGTGTCTGCTTCACTTTTGCCTGTGTGTTCTTAACTTATGGCTGTATCTGCTTCACTTATGACTGAGGCTGCTTCACTTTTGACCATGTCTGCTTCACTTTTGACTGAGTCTGCTTCACTTTTAACTCTGTATGCTTCACTTTTGCATGTGTCTGCTTCACTTATGTTTGTGTCTGTTTCACTTATGACTGTGTCTGCTTTATTTTTGACCGTGTCTGTTTCACTTATGACTGTTATGAAGTTGTGAAAAAAGACTCTTATGTTTAGGACATTTATTAAAGAAAACTTTTCGCCCCGAGTGACTTCTTCAGGATCATTTTTCCATAAAAATATATATTGAAGTCTGTGGTTGAGTACTATTGTACTACTGTAACATCAAGTATGTCATGTGATTCTTTGTTTCTTTCACTGGTTATTTATAAAGATTTACTGTAATGGATTAGTCTAAGTTCTCAGTAAGGACATCAAACTTTATGAAAGTTTCTCAGTGACATACAATCATGTCGATCTACTATGAGAGTAGTTGTAGACTGACATCTACTGGGAGAGTAGTTGTAGACTGACATCTGATTGATGGTCTCTTCAAGCCATGTATATAAGAACAAATGAAAGGAGGAACACTGAAACAGGCCTGTTGGCCCATAAAACTGAACAATATAAACTATGGGACGCAGTAATAGTTAACAGTCCACTTTTTCCCAGTGATGTGAACCAAGCAAACAGCAAAGAAACTACTATGCAGATCACAAAGGACCAAACAAAAGTTACAGTACCAGAGTCAGAAATAAAGGAAGCCAGGTTACTAGGATCCCATGGTAGGAAAAGTGTTATGCTTAGATTCCACTCACATGACAGGAAAAAAGACTTAATAATTGCATCTATTAAAGTAAAGAAAGAGGTATACATAAACGAGTGTCTTACCAAAAAACGTCAGAACCTCCTGTATACAGTCAGAAAACTTAAGCGGGAGAATAATTACACAATACACCAATGCTTCACATTATTATTATTATTAAAGATTAGCCGGTATTCTCCCGGCCCGGGCCTTTTCCAAGTGGTGGCCCGGCCTTGGCTCCCTCTTTAGGGAGTGTCTGAGACCTAAGTCTCCCATGGGAGGAGGCACAAGGACCTCCTCATCTTTGGGACTAACTGTCCCCAGGCCTAGCCACAAGCTAGGCCTCTGGTCTGTCATCCCCGCCCTAAGGGGGCAAATGGGAATGACAGTCTTATGAGCTAAAGGCTCGGGCTCAGGCACCTACCCTACCCTAGAAGGGCTGGGCATGGTGTCGATCAAAAAAATGCTTCACACGGGATGGGATAATTCTAGTTAGGAAAGCGAATGTAGGTCAACTGTACACAATCACGGACGAGAATGATCTATCACGATTTCTCAGGGATACTAATCTTACAGAGAATAACTAAACAATGTCCAACCTATAAGCCTACGTAGTGTAGTGTATGTTTTGCTCCATTATTGATCAAATCTCATAGTACAATCTCTTAGTAATTAAATAATCAACTGCCTCATTTTGTGATTTTTATAGTAAGCATAAGTCGCCTTATGTAATTTTCTTATTTACTATTGTTTGCTTAAATATTAGCTGAAATGATACTTTCTCTGTCCATATTGTTACATTATTTTTACTATCAGTACAATTTACTCTTAACATTTTTGACATTATTTAATTACCATTACTTGTCTAATTACCATAACCTGTTTTAATACCACATTTACTATCTTAGATTACTCTTAATTACCTTGTACTGCCAAATAACCTCTAGTATGACTACCAGTGCAATATTGAATCCAAATAACTGTTCTTAAAATTTAATACTTGAAATAAACATTACTTTTTCAGTTTCTTTTTTTGTGCTAATTAATCTTTTTTTTTTTTGTAACCATTATTACTTACTAAAATTTTATTAAACACCATATTTACTACCAGTCAATTTTACTTTTGTATAATAATCATTATTTTACACTTTTCATAACATTTTGTTGCCAAATTTTCAAGTTTGTACATTCAACTCCAACCTTTATATTATCCTTTGTACCTGTGTACCTGTGTACCTGTGTACCTGTCTACCATCTTACTATCATATTATAACCAAGTCATTGTCATTGTTATTTTTTACTTATTTTTCTTTTTGTACTTTAATTTGTGAATTTTATTTTGTCAATTTAAATCTAGTTATACTCTTGATCTTGTTAACAACCTATATCAGACCCTAGTGCAATTGCAAGTACCATTTTAATTTGTATTTTTATATTAAAAGTTTATACCTAGTTGTAATTTAGCTCATTCTAGCTCAATACTTAGACAACAATAAATTCATTATATTAGACCTTAGTGCAATTACAAGAGTGAGTCTGGTGCCACTTGTAATTTTTTTTTAGTGTTAGTTTATACCTAGTTGTACTTTAGCTCATTCTAGCACAACAAATGGACAATATCAATTTCATTTTGTTTATTAGTGACTATACTCTATATGACCAAAGTGCTTTAGTGGTATACTTATCCAAACCTCCCACCACTACAGAAATCAGTATTAAAACTCACCACATAATACAGGATATAAACAACCACTATTTAAACCTAAAAGATGAATGATCACGTTGACCTTGATCTAAACCTCCATAATCTAACACACAATCAAAATTTATTGGAAAGTAACTGCTTTTATTACACAGCATCACAAGCCAGCACTATCCTGAACACTGCTCAAAGTCTATCAGTTCTTAACTACAACATCAGGTCCTTAAGCAAACACTATGATGACCTCCTGGCACTCCTTGAGTCACTAAAGACACCCCTCTCCTCCATTATTCTTACTGAGACCTGGCTTAAGCAGGACAAAATTGATGTCTACCCACTACCAGGATACACAGCAATCCACAACTGCAGACCATACGAAGTTGGGGGTGGTACTGCAATCTATTACTCTAACCAACTATCTTGTATTAGCACTAATTGCTTCAGTGATGAATATGGGGAATACATTTTTGCTAATTTTACTGTAAAAAACCTGAAGACGCCTATAACAATCGGTGCCAAATACCGGATACCCCATACAAACATCCCAAACTTCAGTGAGTATCTAAAGTCACTAATAACAAACAGAGAAATGAACAAGCACCACCTTCTCTTAGCTGGAGACTTCAATATCAACCTTGGCCTACCAGATGATCAGACTGTAACTGATTTCATTAACAATATGAACAACGCACTTCTCATTCCAACAATAACTAAACCAACCAGGCTGACTGAGACAAGTGCAACCATAATTGACCACATATGGACCAATATACTAGCCCCCCTTAAATCAGGGATAATCACAGACAGCACTAATGACCACTACCCAACCTTCCTCTTAACAAACATTAGTAAGTCACCACTCGAATACAACAATGTTTCATTTAGACTCCATGTCGAGGCCTCAATAAAGAATTTCACAGCAGACCTAGAGACTGTTGACTGGCCTACAGAATTCTCCAATGCCAATGGTATTGACGATAGGACAGACATTTTTCTTAGCAAAATACATAGACTATACAACAAACATTGTCCTATAAAAACGAAACAGATCACGAATAAACGGCTTGGTTGCCCATGGCTAACCAGCAGCATTCTGAAATCCATTGATAAGAAACACCACTATGAAAAGCAATATAGACAGAGCTTAATACACAAAGATATTCTTTAACAATATTCAACAGTTCTCACCAAATTAATAAAGAAAGCCAAACAACTGTACTACTCCAGCAGATTCACTGACACAAGAGGAGATATAAAAAAGATCTGGAAAACACTTTCCCAGATTCTGGGGACCCACAAACTGAAAAAAAACAAGAATATTGTTCTAACTAAACCTCATGAAACACCACTGCAACCCACTGATACAGCTAACAAGATAAACGACTTCTTCTCAAACATAGGATCTAAACTGGCCAGTAAAATCCCACGCACCAATGCCCGTGCCGGGGACTACCTAGATGGGAATTTCCCAAATTCCTTCTATCTTGTGCTAACTGAGCCAACGGAAGTCACCACGATCATAAAGTCACTTAAAAATAACTCGGGGAATCTGTCTCATGTCCCACCATTATTGTACAAGCGAGCGGCCCATGTCCTTTCGCATGCTATTACATTACTTTTTAACAACTCACTAGAAACTAGCACTTTCCCGACACTACTCAAGACAGCAAGGGTTACACCAATACAATAAGGTGGTGACCCTACAGACCTAAACAACTATAGGCCAATATCAAACTTACCATTGCTATCCAAAATCTTGGAGAAACTCGTGCACAGGAGACTATGTTCATTTATAACGTCACAAAACATACTCAACCCCTGCTAATTTGGATTCAGGAAAAATAAAAGCACTAATGATGCAATTATAAAAATGTAAAGTAAAAGGACACAAGTGCAACTAATGTGACATTTATTGTGGCAACGTTTCGCTCTCCAGGAGCTTTATCAAGCCATTACAAACAATACATGGACACAGAGGGTATATAAAGGCTCAGAGTGAGGTGAATACTAGTGAGGTATCATTTCGATGTTCACTAGTGGTAGTAGTAGTAGTAGTAGTAGTAGTGGTAGTGACAAAAGTAATACAATATGGTAGAGCAATTAATTCGTACATGAGTAAAAGGATATAAAAATAGGTTGGACAAATATATAAACTGGAATGAGGCAGCTTGTTTCAGTGTTCACTCTCTGTGCTTTGTGTAGTATAACAGGAGAGACTATGTGATGGCAGGGTTTACTGTTTTCAGGAGGATTCTTGCTAAGACTTCGGAGATGGTGAAGCTGCCGTTGTTTTGTTTGATTGTATTCGAAACAGCGATCAGTGCTGATTCGAGGCACTTGCGTCTGCGGAAATTAGTTTCTTTGATCACTAATTGGGCGTCTCTGAATTTCATGAGATGATTGGTGGAATTTCGGTGTTGTACACAGGCGTTGTTCAGGTTATCGTTCCTACATGCGTAAATGAACAACGCCTGTGTACAACACCGAAATTCCACCAATCATCTCATGAAATTCAGAGACGCCCAATTAGTGATCAAAGAAACTAATTTCCGCAGACGCAAGTGCCTCGAATCAGCACTGATCGCTGTTTCGAATACAATCAAACAAAACAACGGCAGCTTCACCATCTCCGAAGTCTTAGCAAGAATCCTCCTGAAAACAGTAAACCCTGCCATCACATAGTCTCTCCTGTTATACTACACAAAGCACAGAGTGGTGACGTGTACTTAGCTCCGTAGAGAGGAAGACTCGTATTACGACAATCCATTGACACACTCTCAGTTCACGGAGTTCACTACCTTATCACAAGATAGGCACATGGCTTCTGCCGAAAAGAAGAGGCCACGATGCTCCATGAACACGACGGAGGACTCAGATTTGGAAATGTGGGGCGAAATTCTAGCGAAGAAGTTGCGAGAGGAAGAGGAAGATCCTGCTCACATTGTAGCAGATCTGACAGTCCCAACCATGGAGCCAGCGACAATAGAAACAGGTGCGGAAATAAACACCGCACCCCCCGAAAACCAAGAGGGATGGAACACTGTGGACAAGAAGAAGAAGCACCGTCTGTCCAAGGAACAGGCAAACCAGCTCAACCGACCTGGCAAATTCAAGGTGAAGTCTTATGGGGACCACAGAACCCACTATGGGGTTGTTTCATACCTGGAATCACGACACAACCTGAAGTTCAAGATATGGTTCAACTTGAGGGGAGAACCAATATTGACTCCTCTCAACAAGGAAATGTATACCACCTTGAAGAGAGTCATGGAGACAGATCGCTCATTCACCCTGGAGGAACTGGACTCTCGGCAGAAGATCACCAAGGGTGTAGTGATGCGATACCCGCTGATGATGCCCATCGAGGCAGTAGCAGCTCACCACAGTGTGGTGTCAGCTCAACGTCTCAAGGCAAAGACGGCAGGCAACGCACCAACCCGACAGGTTCTCATTCAGCATGTAGGACCACTGCCATCCCAGCTGGACCTCGGTTCTTGGGGCAGGTACGATGTCAGGACCTTCACAGCAGAACCAGTTCGCTGTTTCAAGTGTCAGCGTTATGGACACCTGGGTGCACTCTGTCCGAACAGAGTAATCTGCGGTGTCTGCAGCCAGCACCACCCTACCGAGGAATGCATCACCAAGCTGAAAAATGCATCGCCACCCACTCCACAATGCCCGAACTGCAGGCAGAAACACCATGCCTGGAATCCTCGATGCCCCGAGAGGCTCGCCAGAATTCAAGAAGTCTGGAAGACGCCAAAAACTCGGCAACAGGCTACGACGGATCATCAAACGATGGGTGCAGAGAACCCTGCCATACCGCAGATCTCTCAGCAGCTAAACCAAGTCAATGCCCAGGAATTCCCAACCCTAGAAGCCTCAACCAGGCGTCAAGGTCAAGAACCTCCTGCACCCCTACCTCAACGAAGAAACAGAAACAAGAGGAACAGGATGCGTCAACAGGGTGCATCGGGTCAAGGCGATCAGCAGGCTGCACTAAACGAGCCCCCACCGGCCATAGCACGACAACGCAGGCACTCCTTACCCGGCACAGGCGCTTTGCAGACTCAACTGGCACCTCACCAGCAGATCCCGGCTACTCAACCTGGTATACAGCAACAGACCACGGTGCATACAATAAAGAAATCCAACCCTCAGCAGTCCCTACAGACCACAGCAGCCCAGATAATATCCACTGTTTCGAACCCATCTCCAAAGCAGGCCCTCACCAGGGAGGATCTCGTAGCACTCATCAAGGTGTTCACGGATCTTATTTGCAACACAATCAACTCCACGGAACAACAGAGCGCATTCCGGCAGATGGTCAGTACTCTCCTGAGAGTGTGCTTTCTGACTGAAGAGGAGACAGTGGATGCCATGAATTTGCAGGTTCTCAGAGCGGGCAGGACTCAGTCTCCAGCTCAGGAAACAACAGCGATGGAATAACCTCGGTACCAAATCACACCCTCAAGGTCCTACAATGGAACATTCAGGGCCTGAGGGGCAAACAGCACCTCTTGCTGGAGGCAGTAATTCGGGATCGGGTTGACATCGTCTTGCTACAAGAAACTCTGACTGTCCCGACTATGTGCCCAAGACTACCCGGTTATGCTGGGTATTTTCGGCACATGGACCCGGGCATTCACTGCAGAGGCACAGCTGTATTTGTATCCAATACAATACCTCACGAGGTTATAGCCAACCCTGTGGACTGTAGGGAGGATGTCGAGGTACAGGCCATCCTTGTGCACATACCTGGGGCACCCATTACCATCTATAACATCTACAAGAACCCAAGACACACCCTCGACATTGCAGAGCTCCTCGCACTAGCACGCACTGAGTGTATTATTGTGGGTGGAGATTTCAACGCACATCACCCTATTCTGCACTCTCACTCAGCAACCAATGCTGCTGGCAGACATATAGCAATGCTCCTACACGATATTCCAGAGGTAAAGTTGCTAAACAATGGAGACCCCACACACCTGTTGGGTGGCTGCCTCGACCTTACCTTCGGGTCAAGACAACTCGCAGCAGGAGCCACATGGGAAACTCATCCTCACCTTGTCAGTGACCACTTTGCAGTGATCACCACCTTCAACATCAACAGGCCTCCCACAGTTGTGCTGCCTCCTAGATGGGACGTAAAGAGGGCCAACTGGAAGGTGTTCCAGGATTATCTTCATAACTGGTGGTCCACATACTCTCTATCTGAAGACTGTGATACGGCTGAACAGGAGCTAATCACTGTTCTCATCCAGGCAGCAGAGTGCGCAATTCCAAAGAAGTCCGCAGGACGCACTCACAAAAGAGACTGGTGGTTCTACAACGACGAGGTGCGGGAGCAGAACCACCGCATCAACTCTTTTAGGAAGCTATACAGGCGTAACCCTACGGCAGAGAACAGGAATACTCTGAGAGCCATTGTGCAGCATGCCCGCAGAATCTCTCTCAGAGTAAAAACTGAGAAATGGCTGGAGTGGTGCTCAACATTCGGGCATCACACCACCTTATCTGAGATATGGGGCAAGCTCAACATAGCAACTGGCAAGAGCAAGCCGAGGCCACCAGCACACCCGAACCCATCCCAGGAAGCAGAGAAACTAGTGGAGCTTTTCACTTCCAGGGGAGCCTCCACTCAGCTCCCACAGGACATCCGGAATATACAGACGGATCTTCTGCCACAGCGCCAGCTAACGATACAAGCTGCATGTGAATCGGAAGATGTGACTGATGTAGACCTCACGGACTTGGAACTCCGACGTGCCATTAAGAACACAGGTGACACTGCCCCGGGCATCGATGGTGTGACGTACTCCATGATTGCACGGGCTGGGCAGAGTGGATGGGAGGCCATACTAGACGTCATTAACAAGTCGTGGAGGGCCAGGACACTCCCAGCAGCTTGGAAGAAAGCTACAATCGTACCAATTCCAAAGCCCAAGGACCCAGGCAGTATGAGACCCATATCGCTGACCAGCTGCTTAGCCAAGACTGCTGAGAGGATGGTTTTAAACCGCCTCCTATGGAAACTTGGACCCTCTCATCATCACATATTTGGCTTCACCAAAGGAGTGGGAACAGCAGAGTGCATAACCACTCTACTAAGCCAGATTGCTGATAGCAACAAAAAACCTAGTATCGTCGTTTACCTCGACCTTGAGAAGGCATTTGAGCTAGCCAGCCCCACAGCAATTCTGGCAATACTAGCTCGGAAGGGAATCAAAGGACGCCTCCTGGCCTGGATAGAGTCCTACCTTAGGGGCAGGCAGGCCTGTGTCAGCTTTCAGGGACACTACTCTTCCTTTAAAACCCTGGAAAACGGTACGCCACAAGGAGGTGTGCTCAGTCCTACCCTGTTTAACATCCTTATGCAGGAACTTGTGAGCCTTCCCTTTCATAGTGGTACACAGCTCCTCAGCTATGCTGATGATCTTGCACTAGTAGTGAATGGGAAAGGCAATTTAGAACGACAGGCTCAGAGAGCTTTGGACCTAATTACGCAGTCTTGCAAGGAACTAGGCCTCAAGATCTCGGCCGAGAAATCTCTTGCAATGATGTTCAAGGGACCAGATCCTATGAATAGATTACGTATTCAGGATATAGAACTTGAGTGGACAGGCTCCTACCTGTACTTGGGAATCTACATTGATAAAAAGCTGACCTTTCAGAAACAGGCCGAGTATGTCAGGTCACGTGCTCTACTCAGACTCAACGCCATGAGAGCCATGACGAGGCACCGTGCAGGGGCAAGCAAAGATGTACTTCGCTTGTACTATATACAAGCTATTCGCTCGCTCATTGACTATGGTGCACCGGCTTTAGCTCATCTCTTCCCGCAGAGCAGGCAAAGGGTGGAGGTCGTACAAAACCAGGCGATAAGAACTATGCTTGGTGCCCCCATCTGGACCAACACAGTATGTCTCAGATCTGAGGCCCGGCTTCCTTCCTTGGCTGACAGAGTAAGATACATAAACGCCTGCAAAGTGGCCACGATTCTGCACCGGCAGCAAGGTACCCCACTAAGGAGACGGATATTAACAACCATGTCACAAGATCCCACACTCTTCACGGACTACTCCTGGATTCGTTCGTTTTGTGCTGCTGGGCGGAAGCTGCTGCCTGTACAGCTGCTCTGTGAGAAGAGTTGTGACCTTCCTGTTGCTGGGTACCATCCACCACCTCCCTGGCGCCCAGATCCAGCCGATGTTTTCATCATGCAGCTACCCATCTCTAAGTGTCTCTGCAGTCAAGACACCCTCAGCAATCATGCTGAGACAAGCATGGCACTGGCAGAGGGAGGCACATGTGCAGTGTATTTCACAGATGGTTCTGTCGACCCTGACAGGAAGAGAGCAGCAGCTGGACTGTACCACAATGGTCACACACAAGGCTGGCGACTCCCTGACCACTGCACGATCCTTCAAGCTGAGCTGGTGGCGATTCAGCAGGCATTGTCACATGCCCTACGACATCGACTCCGACCTGTCATACATGTTGATTCCACCTCTGCAATCAATGCCCTCTCCCATCCTCAACCACAGGATAATGTTCACCTCATCACATCGATCCTGAGCATAATGACAGCCTTAGAAGTTCAGGGTAATAGATCGACATTGAACTGGATCCCCAGCCATGCTGGCATCCGGGGAAATGAGGCGGCAGATGATGCAGCCAAGGCAGCAACAGACTATCCACATGTTGGGATTACTGTCCCAATCAGCCTACGACAGACCAAACTGGTGGCTGCCAGAGCCACGAAACTTATGGGGGAGGTCTTAGGTGATACCCCATCTCAACAGTGGTACCGAGCAGCGACTCGGGGAGAACCCCCTCCATATGATAGAAGCTGGTCCAGAGCGCAGTGTACCGCCATCCATCGGCTTCGTTTGGGCTTTCCCACAGCCAAGAGGATGGTAGACAAGGCTGAGGAGGAGATGTGCCAGTACTGTCAGCACGTTGTCCAGCGGCCCCTAACACACTATCTTCTAGAGTGCGAAGCTACTGAGACACTCCGCAGGCAACTAGGGGTGATATTCCCTCCCGAAGAGGACCCAGAGATGACTGCGGCCACACTAGTGTACCATGGGGTCAACGAACCAGACAAGCTGTTTCCTGTAATAATGACATATCCTCCTCCTCGCTAGTGTCCATAGTTACATATGGTGTCGCTTATGAGATGCACCAGTTGAACTGACCAGAGGGGCGCTTGAGCGGCATGCGTCGCATCATTGTGGAAACCTTTCTCCATCGGGAGCCAGAGACGGGTCATCGCAAGATTGGGACCCGTGCCAGGACTATGGTCTTGGCGAACATTATACATACATACATGTATTGTTTGTAATGGCTTGATAAAGCTCCTGGAGAGCGAAACGTTGCCACAATAAATGTCACATTAGTTGCACTTGTGTCCTTTTACTTTACATATTGTCGGTAATTCTACCAACTTTATTACAATTATAAAAATGCCTGACCTGCTTTACAAAGCATTGGAAAATAAGGAATATCCGCTAGGAATTTTTATTGACCCAAGAAAAGCATTTGACACAGTAGACCACGGCATAACGAGGAGCTGCTCAAAATATCGACTTGGATGACAGCCAATAAACTTGCACGTAACACTGGCAAAACCTACTATATTATGTTTGGTAGCAGAGCAGGTGTTGCGCAACTTAACATTAAGATCGACAACACTCTAATTTCCAGAGATAATGAGGGCAAATTCCTTGGCCTATACCTCGACAACTACCTAAATTTCAGCACACATATCCAACACATAACAAAAAAAGTATCTAAAATGGTGGGGATCCTCTCCTAGTTACAATACTACATACCGCAAACTGCCCTTCTCACACTATACCATTCACTTATATATCCATACCTCACCTATGCTATCTGTGCTTGGGGTTCAACTGCAGCAACACACCTAAAGCCAATAATAACCCAACAAAAAGCCGCAGTAAGAATAATCACTAAATCCCCTCTCTGGCAACACAATCCCCCCCTCTCTTCATTGATCTAAACTTACTCCCTGTTCAGAACATCCACACTTACTACTGTGCAATCTATATCTACAGGACCTTAAATTCCAATATTAACCTTGACCTAAAACACTTTCTTGATAGTTGCGACAGGATCCACAGGCATAACACAAGACACAAACATCTCTATGACATTCCCCGTGTTCAACTAAACCTTTACAGAGTCTCTTGTGAGGTACTCTGTCGAAGGCTTTACTAAAATCCAAATAAACAATATCATATTCCTTATCACTGTCAACTGCCTCAAATGTTCTATTGAAGAACGTCAGTAAGTTTGTCAGGCAGGAACGACCTCTCGTGAATCCATGCTGAGATTCATTTATAAAGTTATGCTCTTCAAGGTGACTTCTGATAATGTCAGCTATAATTGATTCTAATAACTTGCCCACTATAGATGTCAGGCTTATTGGACGGTAATTTGAAGGAGTGGACTTATCCCCTGATTTGAATATAGGAACCACATTAGCCATCTTCCACAACTCTGGCACAACACTGGTAAGGATGGACGCATTGAATACACTCGTTAATGGCTGACTAAGCTCCATCTTGCATTCCTTAAGTACCCTTGAAAACAACTCATCGGGTCCCGGGGACTTATTTTGTTTCAGTTTGTCTATCTGTTTAATAACCATGTCCCTCGTGAGAGTAATATTAGTTAACTTAAATTCATCAGGAACTAAATAATTGTTAATTACTGGAATCTCATTTACATCTTCCTGTGTAAAAACTGACTAAAAATAGTCATTAAATAAGGAACACATTTCCAGTTCATTATCCGTCAGCTGTCCATTCCCAGATTTCAGAGGTCCTACTTTTTCCTTCACCTTCGTCCTATACACTTGAAAGAACCCCTTTGGATTAGTCTTTGATTCATTAGCGACTCTAATTTCATAGTCACGTTTAGCCTTTCTAATCGCCTTTTTCACTTCTCTTTTAAGCTGAACATATTGGTCAGTAAGGTTAACCTCTCCTCTTCTGATGCGCCTATAAATTCCCCTTTTCTCCCCTAATAGATGCTTTAACCTCCTGTTAACCCATTTGGGATCGTTATTATTAGACCTAATTTCTCTC
>NC_091333.1:29387100-29393232 GCF_038502225.1 Cherax quadricarinatus | reverse complement strand
GAATGAAACTTACACAAGCTAACTTTCACAGAGTGTAACTTACACAAGCTAACATTCAGAGAGTGTAACTTACACAAGCTAACATTCAGAGAGTGTAACTTACACAAGCTAACATTCAGAGAGTGTAACTTACACAAGCTAACTTTCACAGAGTGTAACTTACACAAGCTAACATTCAGAGAGTGTAACTTACACAAGCTAACATTCAGAGAGTGTAACTTACACAAGTTAACATTCAGAGAGTGTAACTTACACAAGCTAACATTCAGAGAGTGTAACTTACACAAGCTAACATTCATGGAGTGTAACTTACACAAGCTAACATTCAGAGAGTGTAACTTACACAAGTTAACATTCAGAGAGTGTAACTTACACAAGCTAACATTCAGAGAATGTAACTTACACAAGCTAACATTCAGAGAGTGTAACTTACAAAAGTTAACATTCAGAGAATGTATCTTACAAAAGCTAACATTCAGAGAGTGTAACTTACGCAAGCTAACATTCAGAGAGTGTAACTTATACAAGCTAACATTCAGAAAGTATAACTTACACAATCTAACATTCAGAGCATGTAACTTACACAAGGTAACATTCAGAGAGTGTAACTTACACAAGCTAACATTCAGAGAATGTAACTTACACAAGGTAACATTCAGAGAGTGTAACTTGTACAAGCTAACATTAAGAGTGTGTAACTTACACAAGCTAACATTCAGAGAGTATAACTTACACAAGCTAACATTCAGAGAGTGTAAATTGCACAAGCTAACATTCCTAGAATGTAACTTACACTAGCTAACATTCAGAGAATATAACTTACACAAGCTAACATTCAGAGAGTGTAACTTATACAAGCTAACATTCAGAAAGTATAACTTACACAATCTAACATTCAGAGCATGTAACTTACACAAGGTAACATTCAGAGAGTGTAACTTACACTAGCTAACATTAAGTGTGTGTAACTTACACAAGCTAACATTCAGAGAGTGTAACTTACACAAGCTAACATTCAGAGAGTGTAACTTACACAAGCAACATTCAGAGAGTGTAAGTCACACAAGCTAACATTCAGAGAATGAAACTTTCACAAGCTAACAATCAGAGAGTGTAACTTACATAAGCTAACATTCAGAGAAAGTAACTTACACAAGCTAACATTCAGTGAGTGTAACTTACACAAGCTAACTTTCAGAGAATGTAACTTACACAAGCTAACATTCAGGGAGTGTAACTTACAAAAGCTAACATTCAGAGAATGTAACTTACACAAGCTAACATTCATGGAGTGTAACTTACACAAGCTAACATTCAGAGAGTGTAACTTACACAAGCTAACATTCAGAGAGTGTAACTTACACAAGCTAACATTCAGAGAGTGTAACTTACACAAGCTAACATTCAGAGAATGTAACTTACACAAGCTAACATTCAGAGAATGTAACTTACACAAGCTAACATTCAGAGAATGTAACTTACACAAGCTAACATTCAGAGAGTGTAACTTACACAAGCTAACATTCAGAGAGTGTAACTTACACAAGCTAACATTCAGAGAATGTAACTTACACAAGCTAACATTCAGAGAGTGTAACTTACACAAGCTAACATTCAGAGAATGTAACTTACACAAGCTAACATTCAGAGAGTGTAACTTACACAAGCTAACATTCAGAGAATGTAACTTACACAAGCTAACATTCAGAGAGTGTAACTTACACAAGCTAACATTCAGAGAATGTAACTTACACAAGCTAACATTCAGAGAGTGTAACTTACACAAGCTAACATTCAGAGAATGTAACTTACACAAGCTAACATTCAGAGAGTGTAACTTACACAAGCTAACATTCAGAGAATGTAACTTACACAAGCTAACATTCAGAGAGTGTAACTTACACAAGCTAACATTCAGAGAGTGTAACTTACACAAGCTAACTTACACAAGCTAACATTCAGAGAATGTAACTTACACAAGCTAACATTCAGAGAATGTAACTTACACAAGCTAACATTCAGAGAATGTAACTTACACAAGCTAACATTCAGAGAATGTAACTTACACAAGCTAATATTCAGAGAGTGTAACTTACACAAGCTAACATTCAGAGAATGTAACTTACACAAGCTAACATTCAGAGAGTGTAACTTACACAAGCTAACATTCAGAGAATGTAACTTACACAAGGTAACATTCAGAGAGTGTAACTTACACAAGCTAACATTCAGAGAGTGTAACTTACACAAGCTAACATTCAGAGAATGTAACTTACACAAGCTAACATTCAGAGAGTGTAACTTACACAAGCTAACATTCAGAGAGTGTAACTTACACAAGCTAACATTCAGAGAGTGTAACTTACACAAGCTAACATTCAGAGAGTGTAACTTACACAAGCTAACATTCAGAGAGTGTAACTTACACAAGCTAACATTCAGAGAGTGTAACTTACACAAGCTAACATTCAGAGAATGTAACTTATACAAGCTAACATTCAGAGAGTGTAACTAACACAAGCTAACATTCAGAGATTGTAACTTAGATAAGCTAACATTCAGAGAGTATAACTTACACAAGCTAACATTCAGAGAGTGTAACTTACACAAGCTAACATTCAGAGAGTGTAACTTACAGAAGCAAACATTCAGAGAGTGTAAGTTACACAAGCTAAGATTCAGAGAATGAAACTTTCACAAGCTAACATTCAGTGAGTGTAACTTACACAAGCTAACATTCAGAGAATGTAACTTACACAAGCTAACATTCAGGGAGTGTAACTTACACAAGCTAACATTCAGAGAATGTAACTTACACAAGCTAACATTCAGAGAGTGTAACTTACACAAGCTAACATTCAGAGAATGTAACTAACACAAGCTAACATTCAGAGAGTGTAACTTACACAAGCTAACATTCAGAGAATGTAACTTACACAAGCTAACATTCAGAGAGTTTAACTTACACAAGCTAACATTCAAAGAGTGTAACTTACACAAGCTAACATTCAGAGAGTGTAACTTACACAAGCTAACGTTCAGAGAATGTAACTTACACAAGCAAACATTCAGAGAGTGTAACTTACACAAGCTATCATTCAGAGAATGTAACTTTCACAAGCTAACATTCAGAGAGTGTAACTTACACAAGCTAACATTCAGAGAGTGTACCTTACACAAGCAAAAATTCAGAGTGTAACTTACACAAGCTATCATTCAAAGAATGTAACTTTCACAAGCTAACATTCAGAGAATGTAACTTACACAAGCTAACATTCAGAGAATGTAACTTACACAAGCTAACATTCAGAGAATGTAACTTACACAAGCTAATATTCAGAGAGTGTAACTTACACAAGCTAACATTCAGAGAATGTAACTTACACAAGCTAACATTCAGAGAGTGTAACTTACACAAGCTAACATTCAGAGAATGTAACTTTCACAAGCTAACATTCAGAGAGTGTAACTTACACAAGCTAACATTCAGAGAATGTAACTTACACAAGCTAACATTCAGTGAGTGTAACTTACACAAGCTAACATTCAGAGAATGTAACTTAAACAAGCTAACATTCAGGGAGTGTAACTTACAAAAACTAACATTCAGATAATGTAACTTACACAAGCTAACATTCACAGAGTGTAACTTACACAAGCTAACATTCAGAGAATGTAACTTACACAAGCTAACATTCAGAGAGTGTAACTTACACAAGCTAACATTCAGAGAATGTAACTAACACAAGCTAACATTCAGAGAGTGTAACTTACACAAGCTAACATTCAGAGAATGTAACTTACACAAGCTAACATTCAGAGAGTGTAACTTACACAAGCAAAAATTCAGAGTGTAACTTACACAAGCTATCATTCAAAGAATGTAACTTACACAAGCTAACATTCAGAGAATGTAACTTACACAAGCTAACATTCAGAGAGTGTAACTTACACAAGCTTACATTCAGGGAGTGTAACTTACACAAGCTAACATTCATAGAGTGTAACTTAGAGTGTAACTTACACAAGCTAACATTCAGAGAATGTAACTTACACAAGCTAACATTCAGAGAGTGTAACTTACACAAGCTAACATTCAGAGAGTGTAACTTACACAAGCTAACATTCAGAGAGTGTAACTTACACAAGCTAACATTCACAGAGTGTAACTTACACAAGCTAACATTCAGAGATTGTAACTTACACAAGCTAACATTTAGAGAGTGTAACTTACACAAGCTAACATTCACAGAATGTAACTTAAAGAAGCTAACATTCAGAGAGTGTAACTAACACAAGCTAACATTCAGAGAATGTAACTTAGATAAGCTAACATTCAGAGAGTATAACTTACACAAGCTAACATTCAGAGAGTGTATCTTACACAAGCTAACATTCAGAGAGTGTAGCTTACACAAGCTAACATTCAGAGAGTGTAATTTACACAAGCTAACATTCAGAGAGTGTAACTTATACAAGCTAACATTCAGAGAAAGTAACTTACACAAGCTAACATTCAGAAAGTGTAACTTACACAAGCTAACATTTAGAGAGTGTAACCTACACAATCTAACATTCAGAGAGTGTAACTTACACAAGCTAACGTTCAGAGAATGTAACTTACACAAGCTAACATTCAGTGAGTGTAACTTTCACAAGCTCACATTCAGAGAATTTAACTTACACAAGCTAACATTCAGGGAGTGTAAGTTACACAAGCTAACATTCATAGAGTGTAACTTACACAAGCTAACATTCAGAGAATGTAACTTACACAAGCTAACATTCAGAGAGTGTAACTTACACAAGCTAACATTCAGTGAGTGTAACTTTCACAAGCTCACATTCAGAGAATTTAACTTACACAAGCTAACATTCAGAGAGTGTAAGTTACACAAGCTAACATTCAGGGAGTGTAAGTTACACAAGCTAACATTCATAGAGTGTAATTTATACATGCTAACATTCAGAGAATGTAACTTACACAAGGTAACATTCAGAGAATGTAACTTACACAAGCTAACATTCAGAGAATGTAACTTTCACAAGCTAACATTCAGAGAGTGTAGCTTACACAAGCTAACATTCAGAGAGTGTAACTTACACAAGCTAACATTCATAGAGTGTAACTTACACAAGCCAACATTCAGAGAGTGTAACTTAAAGAAGCTAACATTCAGAGAGTGTAGCTTACACAAGCTAACATTCAGAGAGTGTAACTTACACAAGCTAACATTCAGAGAATGTAACTAACACAAGCTAACATTCAGAGAGTGTAACTTACACAAGCTAACATTCAGAGAGTGTAGCTTACACAAGCTAACGTTCAGAGAGTGTAATTTACACAAGCTAACATTCAGAGAGTGTAACTTATACAAGCTAACATTCAGAAAGTATAACTTACAGAAGCTAACATTAAGAGTGTGCAACTTACACAAGCTAACATTCAGAGAGTATAACTTACACAAGCTAACATTCAGAGAGTGTAACTTACACAAGCTAACATTCCTAGAATGTAACTTACACTAGCTAACATTCAGAGAATGTAACTTACACAAGCTAACATTCAGAGATTGTAACTTACACAAGCTAACATTCAGAGAGTGTAACTTACAAAAGCTTACAATCAGGGAGTGAAACTTACACAAGCTAACATTCAGAGAGTTTAACTTACACAAGCTGACATTCAAAGACTGTAACTTACACAAGCAAACATTCAGAGAGTGTAACTTACACAAGCTATCATTCAGAGAATGTAACTTTCACAAGCTAACATTCAGAGAGTGTAACTTACACAAGCTAACATTCAGAGAGTGTACCTTACACAAGCTAATATTCAGAGAGTGTAACTTACACAAGATAACATTCAGAGAAAGTAACTTACACAAGCTAACATTCAGAGAGTGTAACTTACACAAGCTAACATTCAGCGAATGTAACTTAAACAAGCTAACATTCAGAGAGTATAACTTACACATGCTAACATCCAGAGAATGTAACTTGCACAAGCTAACATTCAGAGAGTGTAACTTACACAAGCTAACATTCAGAGAGTGTAACTTACACAAACTAACATTCAGAGAGAGCTACTTACACAAGCTAACATTCCATAGTGTAACTTACACAAGCTAA